>NC_048298.1:92527293-92576365 GCF_013100865.1 Trachemys scripta elegans
CAGGGTCACTTCTCTTGTGGGGAGGCTATACCTGACACACAGCCTTACTCTGGGCCCCCTTGTCAACCCAGAGGTCCTGAAACTCCATGGCCCTACATTCAACCTGCTGTCCGACACGGAGAGAGCTCTGCACTGCACCCCAGGCATATCTCCAGCTCAACTAAGCCCTAGATCAAGGATAGGGGTGTACACATGCAGCACCTCCCTGCACTCACTCGACCAATGTGTCTGGCGGATCTCCAACTCCCAGTGCAGACTTACCTGAGTAGGCATCTATAACCACACCAGACAAATGCTATCAGCATGATGGTGAAGAATGGGACCAGCAATGGGAGAATCAGTTGTGACCCGGCTGAGGCAGCTAAATGAGAGAGAGAGAGAGAGAGATAAAGAGACAGCAACAGAAAATAGCTTCATTCTATAGCGAACCTTATGTTCTGGATGCTCTGGAGGGATGATATTGAGGTCAGGAAAATGTAGGTTGCCTATCAAGTCACGTGTCCTAACTGACAGGTCTGTTAAACCATGGAATACTCACCCAGTTCTAAAGGGGATGTGATCCTCAAGCCCCTGTTCTCCCCAGTCTCATGTTAGGGCTATTTAAAAAAAAAACTAAAGAAATTCCCAGAGCAAAGAACTTTGTTAAAGCAAAGTTCAGGCTGAGGGCTTGTCTATACTCTTGGCTAAATCAGCATTGTTGCGATCAGTGTAGAGGTGTAGATTTAGTGGGTCTGGTAAAGATCTGCTAAGTCGATGGGAAAGCATTCTCCCGTCGACATCTATACGCCGCCTTCCTGGGAGGCAGACGGTAAGTCAGTTAGAGAGCGTCTCCTGTCGACACAGCATGGGGATCTGGGGGTCATAGTGGACCACAAGCTAAATGTGAGTGAACAGTGTTGCAAAAAAAAAAAAAAAAAAAAAAAAGCAAACATCATTCTGGGATGTATTAGCAGGAGTGTTGTAAGCAAGACTAGAGACGTAATTCTTCTGCTCTACTTCGCATTTTAGGAAAGATGTGAACAAATTGGAGAAAGTCCAGAGAAGAGCAACAAAAATGATTAATGGTCTAGAAAACATGCTATGAGGGAATATTGAAAAAATTGGATTTGTTTAGTCTGGAAAAGAGAAGACTGAGAGGGGACATGAAAACAGTTTTCAAGTACATAAAAGGTTGTTACAAGGAGGCGGGAGAAGAATTATTCTTCTTAACCTCTGAGGATAGGACAAGAAGCA
The DNA here is from genome assembly GCF_013100865.1 of Trachemys scripta elegans. Taxonomy (NCBI): domain Eukaryota; kingdom Metazoa; phylum Chordata; order Testudines; family Emydidae; genus Trachemys; species Trachemys scripta. Next base: position 92,528,527 of record NC_048298.1, read on the forward strand.
ATGGGCTTTAATTGCAGGAAGGGCGGTTTAGGTTGGACATTAGGAAAAACTTCCTAACTGTCAGGTTAGGAAGCACAGGTTAAGCACTGGAATAAATTGCCGAGGGAGATTGTGGAATCTCCATCATTGGAGATATTTAAGAGCACGTTAGACAAACACCTATCAGGAATGGTCTAGATAATACTTAGTCCTGCATGAGTGCAGGGGACCGGAACAGATGATCTCTTGAGGTCCCTTCCAGTCCTATAATTCTATGGTGTAGACACTCCTGTAAGCTGACCTAAGTTTCATCAATTTCAGTTACGTAATTTACATAATTTATGTAACTGAAGTAATGTAACTGAGGTCGACTTACAGCTTTAGTGTAGACCAACCCTCTGAGAACAGATCAGTAACGTCCAGGTGAAGTTCCTTACAAGAACATCGCAGATATCAACAAAAAAAGACTTGCAGTTAAGTGTAAATGTACAAGAAACACAAACATTTGAGAGTCTGGAAATTCACTATTAAGGCCTATTCAATCACCTCTCCTATTTGTACATGTTCAGGAAGCCAATCAGGGACCAGGAAACACACCACGATACCTAGTGACCAATCACACAGCCTGAATTCCAAATGCTGAACAACACACCCATGAAGTAACATTTCTCTGAATGACCAGAGAAACCCCTGTAGGTTCCGACAGATTTGCTTAAAATCAGTTGCAAAGAGCCCATCTTATTTCACAGACATGAAAATGTTGTTCAGAATGAACAGTTCAACCAGCTCCACTGATTGATCCCTTTCTACCTTCTAACATGGATCATTCCTTCCCTTCTCCAGCCCTCCACTTAGATCCATGAACTTCTCTCACTGGCCTCCAGCCCCATTTTCAGCCTGACCAGTGGGATCCAGTCTGCCTGGTTCCTCTTAAAGGTAGTAACCTGGAAACTTCAAAGGCTGCAATGCAGACATACAACGTGGGGAAGATTACAGTCATGTTACCCTCCTGTGACATTCTATACCTTTGGGGAGCATGCTGTAACCCCCATATTCCTCATTTTTATATAATCATGATCTGAAGTATAAAGCATGCCTTGTAAGGTATCAGGGGAAAGGTCATTTCTCTATCCATATATGTATATTGTAACAAAGTTCCTCCTCTATCTTGGTGTTTCCATGGCCCATTTTACAGCAAGGCATTCTCTTTCCACCACTGCATATTTTTGTTCCCTTGGAAGGAGTTTCTGACTGAGGTATAGAATTGGGTGTTCCTCCTCCCCGACCACCTGTGATAGAACGGCCCCCAACCCTACTTCCGATGCATCCGTCTGCAGGATAAACTCCTTGGTGAAATCAGGGGCTATCAGTACGGGGTTATTGCAGAGGGCAGTCTGTAGGTCTGTGAATGCTTCCTCTGCTGCGTCAGACCATCTCACCAGATCAGGCCCACGGGCTTTCACTAGGTCTGTCAGGGGGCTTGCCCTTGTGGCAAAGTGAGGGATAAATCGTCAGTAATACCCCACCACACCTAGGAACGCCCGGACTTGTTTCCTGCGACTTGGTCGGGGCCAATTTTGGATGGCCTCTAACTTGTTCACTTGGGGTTTTACCAGACCTTTTCCCACAACGTAGCCAAGATATTTGGCCTCTGTAAACCCTACAGCGCACTTGGCAGGGTTTGCTGTAAGGGCAGCTCGCCTGAAGGTATTGAGGACTGCCTCCACCTTCTCTAGGTGAGTTTCCCAGTCTGGGGTATGAATGACCACATCGTCCAAGTAGGCAGCAGCATAACTGTTATGCGGGCGTAATAGCTTGTCCATGAGGCGCTGGAAGGTAGCTGGGGCCCCATGTAGTCCAAAAGGGAGGACAGTATATTGAAAAAGACCCTCTGGTGTAGAGAACACAGTCTTTTCCTTTGCATCTTCTGCAAGGGGAATCTGCCAGTACCCCTTTGTCAAGTCTAAGGTAGTCAAGTACTGGGCATTACCCAGACGGTCCACTAGCTCATCTATGTGAGGTATGGGGTACGCGTCGAACTGGGATACTTCGTTTAGTCGCCGGAAGTCGTTGCAAAACCTTGTGGTGCCATCAGGTTTGGGCACCAGCACGATTGGGCTGGACCACTGACTGTGGAATTCTTCGATGATCCCCAACTCCAGCATTTTTTTTACTTCTGCTTTTATTTCCTCCCTTTTTGCCGCTGGCACCCAATAGGGCCTCATTGTTATTCCGGCCCCAGGGTTCATGACGATGTGGTGATATGTCTCGGTTGTTCAACCCGGTTTTGTCGAGAACACATCTTGGTTCCAGAAGATCATCTCAGACACCTCATTCTTCTGGTCTGGTGTTAAATCAGGAGACACTCTCACCTGTTTGGAAGGCTTATTTTCCTGGGTTAGGTCTTTTTGGACCGTTGCGCATGCCTCTTGTGCATGCCAGGGTTTCAGAAGGTTAACGTGATAAATCTGTTCTTGTTTTCTGCGTCCTGGCTGCCGCACCTTGTAGGTTACTTCCCCCACGGGTTCAACCACCTCATAGGGCCCCTGCCATTGGGCCAGAAGCTTGCGTTCTGCCGTGGGTACCAACACCATAACCCGATCCCCTGGTTGGAACTGTCGCACTTTTGCCTGGCGATTGTAATGGGTTCGCTAGGCCTCCTGTGCCTTCTCCAAATGTTCCTGTACAATAGGGGTAACCCGGGCTATCCGGTCTCGCATCTGCATTACATGCTCTATTATATTTCTCCCCTCATTGGGTTCCTCTTCCCAGATCTCTTTGGCGATATCTAATATGCCACGGGGGTGACACCCGTATAATAACTCGAAGGGGGAAAACCCAATTGAGGCCTGTGGTACCTCCCGGATAGCGAACATAAGGTAGGGTAGTAGGGTGTCCCAATCCTTCCCATCCCGACTTACCACCTTCCTTATCATAGCCTTGAGGGTTCGGTTAAACCTTTCTACCAACCCATCAGTCTGTGGATGGTAGACCGAAGTTCTCAGGGTATGTATATGGAGCAGCGTACAGAGGTCCTTCATTAGCTTCGACATAAATGGGGTTCCTTGGTCGGTTAATATCTCCTTTGGTAACCCCATTCGGGCAAAGATCCCCACCAGCTCTTTGGCTATAGTTTTAGAGGCCGTGTTCCGCGGGGGGACGGCTTCTGGGTAGCGAGTAGCATAGTCCAAAACAACAAGTATATATTGGTGGCCCCGAGCCGTCTTCTCCAGGGGTCCCACTAGGTCCATGGCTATTCGCTCGAAGGGGACCTCTATGATGGGAAGGGGTACTAAAGGTGCCCTCAAGTGGGGACGGGGACTGTGCAGCTGACACTCTGGGCAGGAGGCACAGTACCTCCGCACATCTTCATGTACTCCAGGCCAGAAGAACCGTTGTAGGACTCGTGCCAGGGTCTTCTCTACCCCCAAATGCCCCCCAAAAAGATGACTATGAGCAAGACTTAATACAGCGTTCTGGTGTTTCTGAGGTACTAGGATCTGCTGTACCTTCTGCCCCTGTACTGATGCAACCCGGTATAAGAGATCCTTCTTCATTATGAAGTAGGGTCCTGGTCCCTGGATTTTCCCTTCCACGGGGACCCCATCTATTTCAGTCACCTCCTTCCTAATGTTGTCATATCTTGGGTCTTCTGCCTGGTCCCATCCAAAATTTCCTCTCTAGGGGCCCAGTCTCTGTTGCCTCTACTGGTTCAGAAGCATTAGGGTGGGGGTCAGACTCAGGTGCTTCTCCCTCCTGCATGGCCTCCTCTTCAGCTGCGCGGGTCTGCCTACCTACAAGAGCAACCCTCTGGCTTTGGGTCAGTATTCGGGTTCCCAAGGCCTTAGCTGCCCATCTTTCTACCCTGTCTGGGAGTGGAGAACAAATCTGGGGATATTTCAGAGAAGATTGGGGGTTGAAAGTCTGCTGTGGATGCCTCATCAATTTTAGGGTCCCCATCTTTCTCCAATCCCCCTACTGGGAGTAAGTTTCCAAACCCTGGGAAGTCCCTCCCTATGAGCACCGGGTATGGGAGTTTAGGGACTACACCTGCTGCTACCTCAGTAGTGTTCCCTTGGATCTCGATTTTTACTGGGATGGTGGGGTAGTAACTAACTGTCCCATGGACACATGTTATCCCCGTATGTTTAGCCTGCAGCAGCTGACTACGCTTCACAAGCTTCCCTGAGATAAGCATGATAGCACTCCGCGAATCAACCAGTGCCGTGGTCCCTACCCCATTTAGTTTCACTGGTCTGGTATAATATGTGGGGTTAGTGAGACCCCCACAAGGTGGATTAGGGAGCATGGATCTGCCCAGTTCCCCAGGTTACACTGCATAAGCTCCTCAGCATTGGGACACTGTGCAGCTATGTGTCCCCACTCCCCGCAGGCATAACATCTGTATGGAGCCCTAGGTGTTCCCCGGTCTCTTGGTTTGGGCAGTCTAACATCACGATCCTCTTCTCCCTCAGTGCTCCGACTCTTTGTGGCCTCTGATGGGCCTTCAGCCTCTCTTTTTCCACCTGGGCCCTCCTGGTGGCCCAGTCACCCGAACTTTAGGACTTGATGCTACTAGTTTAACCTGGGGTGCCTCTTCCTTAACTGGTCGGGTCAGCTCCCTCACTGTCCTTCGCCTCTCTACCAGGGCGACAACCTCATGAAAGGTGGAGGGTTTGTTCTGGCTTACCTAGGCACGAAGGTCTGGTGATAGTCCCCTCATGTATCAGTCGATGACCAGAACCGCTAGTATCTCTTCCGGACTCCGGGACTCTGTTTGCAACCACTTTCGTGCAAGATGGATGAGGTCATACAATTGGGACTGCGGGGTTTTGTCTTCCTGGTACCTCCAACCGTGATACTGCTGGGCCCGCACTGCTATCGTTACCCCAGATCTGGCCAGGATCTCTGCTTTCAGCTGGGGGGTAGTCTGACGCAGCCTCTTCAGGCAGATCATGGTAGGCCTTCTGGGCCTCCCCACACAGGACTGGGGCAAGGATGCCAGACCACTGATCTCGAGGCCAGGCCTCCCGTAGGGCTGTCCTCTCAAAGGCCAGAAGGTATGCCTCTACATCATCCTCCCGTGTCATTTTCTGCAGCCAATGGCTGGCCCGTATGAGCCGCGTCCCATCATGGCCGCGATTCAGCTCTGTAAGGGATTTTATCTGGTTTACCAGTTCCCGCAACATAGCTTGGTCTTGAGCAGCCTGGTCCATCAGCAGGCGATTAGTCTCTTGCTGCAGCCGCACTGCCTCCTGTTGGGCGGCTGCCTGAACACGGGTAGCCTCCTGCTGGGCCACCGTAGCTTGTATCAGTGCCAGCACTACGTCATCCATTGTGGTGAAAAAAAATAAACTCTCTCCCTTTTTTTTTGTTTTTTTGTTTTTTGTTTAAATCACCCTCCTTTTTCCGCCACGCTGTGCACCAGTGTGACAAAGTTCCTCCTCTATCTTGGTGGGTCCTGCGCTTATTGGTGGATTTTCTTTCCTCAGAGATTCACCATGTGGGTTGTGGAACAGCCCAGAGACCTTCCCCTCTGGGAGAACCCACAGTCCAGATCAGTTGGGAGGTTTGGGGGGAACCTGGGCCCGCCCTCTACTCCAGGTTCCAGTCCAGGGCCCTGTGGACTGCAGCTGTCTATAGTGCCTCCTGTAACAGCTTCATGATAGCTACAACTCCCTGGGCTACTTCCCCATGGCCTCCTCCAAACACCTTCCTTATTCTCACCACAGGACCTTCCTCCTGGTGTCTGATAACACTTGTGCTCCTCAGTCCTCCAACAGCACACCCTCTCACTCTCAGCTCCTTGCACCTCTTGCTCCCAGCTCCTCACACTCCCACCACAAACTGAAGTGAGCTCCTTTTTAAAACCCAGGTGCCCTGATTAGCCTGCCTTAATTGATTCTAGAAGCTTCTTCTTAATTGGCTCCAGGTGTCCTAATTAGCCTGCCTGCCTTAACTGGTTCTAGCAGGTTCCTGATTACTTTAGTGCAGCCCCTGCTCTGGTCACTCAGGGAACAGAAAACTACTCATCCAGTGACCAGTATATTTGCCCTCTACCAGACTCCTGTACCCCACTGGTCTGGGTCTGTCACAATATCATTAATGCATATGAAGTTATTATAATTGTGTAGTATGGTTGTCACTAAATCATGCTGTAAATTAGGAGAATCAGACAGATATTAGCTCCCCAGAGGCAACAGCAAGGAAAGTAACCAGCGCCCGGGCAGGGTGTCAAACAACCCATCAACAGCCATTGTCCAGCAAGGGAGCTACAGTGCATGAGGCCACATCAGGGGAATTGCTCTCCTTGGTTGGAGAGATTCAGTAATGCTCACCTGACTCTGAAAGGGGAGGGGGGGAAGGGGGCAAAGCCAAGAGAGGAGAAAGGACATGATAAAAGGGAGAGACATTTGGCATGCTCTTCCTCTCTCTTCCACCTACATCTACAGACACCACATCAAGCAACTGAAGCACTGATCAAAGGGGAGAGCCTGGCTGAAGAGCAACCAGCCAGCCTGTGGTGAGAAGCATCTAAGTTTCTAAGTACATTGAAAGTGTTAAGATCAGCTTAGAATGCATTTCGCTTTTATTTCATTTGACCAAATCTGACTTGTTATGCTTTGACTTATAATCACTTAAAATTTATCTTTGTAGTTAATAAATCTGTTTGTTTATTCTACCTGAAGCAGTGTATGTGGTTTGAACCATGTCAGAGTCTCCCCTTGGGAAAACAAGCCTGGTACATATCAATTTCTTTGTTAAATTGACAAACTCATATAAGCTTGCAGCATCCAGCGGGCATAACTGGACACTGCAAGATGGAGGTTCCTAGGGTTGTGTCTGGGACCAGAGATATTGACTAGTGTCATTTGGTTGCAAGTAGCAGGGAGCAGCTTACATGCCAGAGGCTGTGTGTGAACAGCCCAGGAGTGGGGGTTCTCACAGCAGAGCAGGGTAAGGCTGGCTCCCAGAGTCAAGGATTGGAGTGACCTAGCAGATCACCAGTCCATATAACACCAGAGGGGAATGTCACACCTCCCTAATTTTCCTGGGAATCATGGAACTAAATCCGCTGTACGACACTGACAATGTAGGCAGTTCATGCTTCTAATCTTCCTTGTGGAGGCCTCCTTCCCTCCTCACCTAGTGCATCCACTTCCTGCCCCTGATTTTCATATAGTTTTCTTGCTCCCATGGAGAATGGCAGCCCTGGGATCCCATTCAGATAAGCCAATTATACTCCTTCTCTGTGATATGAAGCATGCAGCCAGGTACCAAGGGGACCCTGGTCAGGCTCTTTGCTTAAGTAAGTGTATGAAACCTCAGTTTCCCTGAAACTCCAGCCAAGGGACCCGTTTCTCTAGGGAGGGAACTGACCCCCTCCCCCAAAGCCCCAAGCCAGTAGCCCAGCTGGGATGTACCACTCTCAGTTTCCCAGGTGCACTCCTCACTCCACTCGCTCCAGGGCCCCTTGTAGCTATCCGAGTGCACCCTCGCCCGCATTTTTCCCCTATAGTGTGTGGAGGGCTCCAGCATCTGCAGGGTGATGATGAAGGGAGGCTTGTCATTGCTGATGTTTACAATCTGGGCATTCTGGGAAGAGAAGAGGAGAAGAGATGGAGGAGGGGTGAGGAACTCTCTGTCCCATCCACCCACCTCCCTGGCAGAGTCCTGGGCTCCCAACAGTACCATCACCTACCTCCAAGGAGTCAACAGTCTTCCAATATAAGAATTCATATCTCTGGCCTATATGGTCATAGCTTAGGATCTGTTTTGTCCATCTCAGCTCATACTCCTGGTCTTTCATCTTTGTCATTGTCACGTTGACAGGTGCAAGTGGCTTGACTAGAACACAAACAATGCATTAGGAACATGGATCCATCTCCCAGCTTATCTTCCTGCCCATTCCCTTTTCCACTCTGGGTTGTGGGCAGGACTAAGGATATGCGGGTGCGAAACTTGTTGCCTGAGCAGACTAGCACCAAGGACTGCTAATAGCAGTGCCCCCATCTGACACATCTCATCTCCACACGCCCATTCTGTGCCTCCTCGCAGCAGTGCTCTGTCGGTGCCAGTCAGGAGCTCCAGTGCTGGGAGCTTCCTTTACCAGCCCTCTGTCCCACCCACACATCACTGTCTAGCTCTTTTGTTAACCATTCCACCTCTGTCAACCCAAGCGTTTCCTAAGCTGGAGGAGAACCCCCCTGATAACCCTGGGCAGAGGATCCAAATGGGCTCTCACTGTTTTGGGAGGCTTGAATCAGTTTCTCCTCCTCCTTGGGCCGGACAGTTATGAGGTACTGGCTCAGCCTGCTGGGGTTGGTGACATAGATCTCACAGCTGTGGAGCAGGTAGTGGCTGCCAGGCAATTCCTCCTCATGGACTGGAGAGCATTCTGTCTCTCTGGGGAAGAGAGTAGCCAGGCCTGAGTGAGTAGGAGGGATGGTCAGATACAGGAGGACAGGCATAAATTGCCATGGGCAGGTCACTTACTCTGATGCCGGTGGGGTTCTGTAGAAGAGCGCGAACAAGACAGAGCTGGTGACTTCTGTCCTCACTTCCCAGCTGCACATTAGCCGATCAACCCCATTGAAGAGGCAGCGAAGGTTCTTGGGCTGAGCCTCATCCCCTAGTGAGGAGCCAGTGGTTAGTGTAGCTCTGGGAGGGGCAGGGTTGGGAGGGATGCGGAGGACAGTGGAGCGGGGACTGATTGTAACATTGAGGGAAGAAGGGAATACTTTTAGACTGATCTTCACTACAGAGTTAGGTCGATGTAAGGCAGCTTACGTTGACCTAACTTAGGGCAGGTCTTCACTACGGGGGTGGGGGTCGATTTAAGATACGCAAATTCAGCTACGCGAATAGCGTAGCTGAATTCTACGTATCGCAGCTGACTTACCCCGCTGTAGGGACGGCGGCAAAATTGACCTCTGCGGCTTCCCGTCGACGGCCCTTACTCTCACCTTCGCTGGTGGAGTAAGAGCGTCGATTCAGGGATCGATTGTCGCGTCCCAACAGGACGCGATAAATCGATCCCCGAGAGGTCGATTTCTACCCGCCGATTCAGGCAGGTAGTGTAGACCTAGCCTTAGTAAATGTCTACACTAAAATTTCATTCCTGCTGATTTAAAGCACCTGCTATGCTGATTTAATAACTCCACCTCCGTGAGCAGCATAGAATTTAGGTAGATGTAGTTAGGTCGAAGCATTGTCAGTGTAGACCCTGCGTTACTTATATCAGCCATTTGTGGTCTTTAGGTGTCCCACAATGCCCCATTTTGACCGCTCTGGTCACCATTTTGAACTCCATTGCTCAGCAGCCAGGTACACAGGAAGCCACCCCTCCTCTTTAAAGCTTTGTGAATTCTTGAAGTTCCATTTCCATGTTTGCCCGGCTTGGAGAGCTCACCTAGCAGCTCTAGAGAACGCCTAGCAACTGCCCTGCTGACCATGCTGGCTACATGCTACAGACGCGCTCCTGCCCGGAGTATACTGGGGATGGGGAGGGAGTTGGATCTCTTGGGTCTGTCAGGAGAAGAAACTGTGCAGGCACAGCTCTGAGCTAGACATAGAAATGTCAACATCTAGGAGAAGGTCACTTGGGGCATGGAGGAGAAGGGCTACAGGAGGGACCAGCAGCAGCACGGTGTGAAAGCCAAGGAGCTGTGGCAGGTGTATCAGAAGGCAAGGGAGGCTAACAATCACTCTGGTGTGTAGCCGCAGTCCTGCCATTTTTATAAAGAGCTGCATGCCATCCTCAGTGGAGACCCCACTACCACCCCCAAGAGTCCCGTGGATATTTCAGAGGAGCCCGAGTCACAGGCCCCTGCTATGAACAGTGAAGAGGAGGTGGAGGAAGAAGAGAAGGAGGAGAATGGAGAACAGGTGTCTGGGGTTCCAGCCTCACAGTGAGCCAGGACCTGTTTTTGAGTCCTGGGCAGTCCAGCCAGTCCCTACAGTCCAGCAGAGATGAGTCTGATGCAGGGGAAGGAACCTCTGGTAAGGCTGCAGTTTGCTTTGAAATTGTTGGGTTGGAACCACCGAAGTAGCAGGACACATCTGTTGATTTACTCTTTTTTTACTTATGCTAGAAGAGGTAGTGAAATAACCAATAGAGGAAGTGTTGCTATCCGCTTCTCATCCCCCTCTAGAGTTAAGAAGAAGGGTCCCCACAGAACAGTTTGTTTATGTGCACCAGGATGTCCCAAGAATCCTCTATAATGATCTTGAGGTTGTCTGCAATCCCTTGCTGAAGGTTTCTGGGGAGGGCTGCCTTATTTCTTCCACCAGGGTAGGACATTTTCCCACATCACTCAACAGACATCTATTCTATCTCTGCCCTCCACCCTGGTGGAAACGTTCCCTCCTTTGCTTCACAGATATTACGCAGAACACAGCAGGCAGCTATAACCATTGGGATTTTTTTCATTGAGATCACTCACTTCTCCACTGGGGTGAGCAGATAGCAAGTGTGAAAAATTGGGATGGAGTGCAGGGTAACAGGTGCCTATATAAGACAAAGACTTGAATATTGGGATTGTCCCTATAAAATCGGGACATCTGGTCACCCTATTCTCCACTGTCCATGCAGATCTCATTTTGGTGTCTCTGAGCTGGAGCGCTGGGGCAAGCTCTGTACACAGATCCAGGAATATGGCCTTGCACATCCGAAAGTTCTGCAGCCACTGCTCATCATCCCAAACCCGCATGACAATGTGATCCCACCAGTCAATGCTTGTTTCTCAGACCCAGAACCAGCTCTCCATCATCTGCAGCTGCTCCGTGAATGCCATCAACAACTTTGAATTGTTTCTTTCTATGCCCCACAGTAATCTAGCCTCCAAGGAATTATCATAGAAACCACAACTGCATTAAAAAGGCAAGAAGAAAAGCAACAGGACAGTCTGCAAAATATCTTCAGTGTCTGTATATCAATGCAAGGAGTATGGGGAATAAGCAGGATGGACTGGAAGTCATGGTATATGAAGAAAATTATGACTTAATTGGCATTACAGAGACTTGGTAGGACACCTCTCATGATTAGAGGGATATAGTTTGTTCCAAAAGGAAAGGTATGGGTGGAAAAGGAGGCAGCACTGTGCTGTATATCAAGAATGTAGACACTTGCTCTGAGGTGCAAGAGGAAGTGAATGGCAAACATACTGAGAGTTTCTGGGCGAGGATAAAAATGGAAAAGCAGAGTAGCAATGTTATGGGGGGGGGCTATTATACAGCACCAAATCAAGAAGAGGAAGTGGATGAGGCATTCTACAAGCAGGTAACAAGATTAGCTAACACACATGAGCTAATATTAATGGGGGATTTTAACTTCCCTGATATCTGCTAGAAGACTATTACAGCGAAACATAATATGTCCTGCAAATTCTTAGCATGTGTAGGGGACAACTTTCTGATTCAGAAAGTTGAAGAAACAACTAGGGGGTCATCCATTTTGGACCTGGTGTTGACCAACAGGGATGAATTAGTTGTGAACATGAAGGTGGCTGGGAACTTGGAGGGAAGTGATCATGATCTGATAGAATTCAAGATCCTAAGGAAAGGAGGACATGAGAACAGCCAAACAAGAACACTGGACTTCAGAAAGATAGATTTCAACCAGCTTGGAGAAATAGTAGGCCATGTCCCATGGAAAGACCAATTAGGAAGAAAAGGAGCCAAAGCGTGCTGGCCATTCCTAAAAGATGTAATATTAGAGGCTAAACATCAAGCTATTCTAATGCAGAAGAAAGATAAGAAGAGCCACAGGAGGCCAATGTGGCTGCACAAGCAGTTTTTTACCTATCTAAAAACCAAATGGGATACATCCAGGAAATGGAAGGAGGGCCGTGTCACCAAGGAAGTTTACATGGGAATAGTGTGAGTGTGTAAGGACAAACTCAAGAAAGCCAAGGCAAGAATGAGTTGCACCTGGCATGGCATGTTAGAGACAACAAGAAAGAGTTCTATAAATGTGTCAGATGAAAAAGAAAAATCAGGGAAGATGTGGGCCTGCTGCTCAATGGAGAAGGTGAGCTGGTAATGGAAGATAGTAAGCACTGAGCAGCTATGCCTTCCTTTGCGTCAGTCTTTCACAAAAAATAACATGTGACTGGATGACTAGTGAAGTTACCATAGATAATAAAGAGGAAGGGATGCAGATCAGAATAAATAAAGAACACGTCAGAGATCTTCTGACTAATCTGAATGAATTCAAGTTAGCAGGGCCGGATGCAGGGCCGGTGTAACCACTAGGCAAACTAGGCCAAAAAGCGGTGCCCCAAATTTTTTTTTTACACTACAGTGGAGTCACATCTTACGCAGGGGTTAGGTTCTAAGGTCAGAGCATAAGAGGAAAATCATGTATAGTGAAAATTACCATAAGGTACAGTACATACAGTATACACTGTATGCACTAGAACAGGGGTCCTCAACCTACAGCACATGTGCCAAAGGTGGCACGTGAGCCGATTTTTTTTTTTTTAATGGCTGGCCACCGGCCCGCTCAGCCCACTGCTGGTCTGGGGTTCCGGCTGGGACCCTGGCTGGCAGTGGGCTGAGTGGGCCGGCGGCTGGGACCCTGGCTGGCAGGAGCCGGCGGACGAAACCCCAGACCACTCAGCCCGCTGCCAGCCCCGTTCAGCCCACTGCTGGCTGAGTAACGGAACCCCAGGCCGGCAGCAGGCACAGCAGCGGCCGGGACCCGCCCCCTGCCATTAAAAAAATCAGCTCACGTGCCACCTTTGGCACACATGCTGTAGGTTGAGGAGACAGAACATTATGGGATGCAGATGAAATTATGGGATGGAGAATACTGCATTCTGGGATGTTGAAATCATGTTCCCAGTCACCGCTGTGCCACTCATTTTGGCCCCAGGAGGCACTGCAAAACCTTCCCCAAACCCCCTGTGCTTGATGGTGGCGAGTTGCACACTGGGATAGCTACCCATGGTGCACTGCTCTCTGCATCGATGCAAGCACTGCTGATGAGGATGCGCACCACCAACACAAGGAGTATAGTGTGGACACACAAATGTGATTTAATTTCTGAGGAGGCTATATGCCAACATCACTTGGGTCAACATCATTTAGTAGTATAGCGATGCCCTCTGTTTCAGGGTTTTCTATGAGAGCCCAGAGCATTATGCTGGTCCATTCATCCAAAAGATACAATCCACATATTGCAAGAGACAGAGAGACTGGCCTCTCCGGAGCCCACATCCCAAAACCCACTATCTCCACTGGCACTCACTGGCCCTATTGCTGAGAGGCCCGATACTGAGCACACCTAGAAGGGCCCCATCAAGGCGAGGGGTTTCAGGTGAAATGGCAGGGGAAGTTTGTATAAGGAGCTTGTACTGCCCCTGCCAGTGCTGCACTGGGACTGGTACCTGTGCCATGGGACTAACCAGAGCACTGAAGTTTCCGCAGCTACTGCTCTGGTACCTGTCAGTGACACTAAATTCACTTCAAATAAGAGAACACCAGTGAAACTGGACCATTTTCATCAAATTCCAGAGATTCTCCAACGTCATCAGCTCAGCCCCCAAATCCTCTGGAAGCGAAGCACAAAATCCCTCTGCTCCCAGCATCTCATCACGTCCCTCCTTCCCCCCACGCCCCCTCGGCCTCCGGAATTACCTTCCTGGGACTTCCAGGACACGGCAGTGCTCCATTCGCTGGACTGCCCAGACCAACCAGCGCCCTGGCTTGGCTTGGATCGCACACGAGCTTCATAGGTGCTGCCTGGCACAAGGGCATCACGCCTCAGCAGGCAATGGGAGGAGTTTGCGACTGACACCGAGGAAGATTTCTGTCAGTGGGGAAGAGATAGTGAGGAGTCAGGGGTGGTGGAGAGAGATAGAGAGACTTGTTAGAGAGGCATGGGAGTATCCTTTTCTTGGGCAATTCTACTTAGCCAAGCACAGCCAGCGCTGTGATCCCAGGGTAAAGTGAAGCCAGATACTGCTTGTGCAGGGCTCATTGCTCTCATAGTGCAGAGGCTGCTTTTTACTTGCTAGATCTCTGGCCATGACTAGCCAAGGCCGGACGGCACAGGGTTTGTAAGATGCACACACAGCTAGCTGCAGTGTGCACGGACCCACCGTCTGGGTCATTCAGGTTTCAGAGGATCAGCTGGGTTCAGCAGCAGCCAAGCAGGTTTCAGAGGATTGCAAAGGTTTGTTTTCCACCCTCTAAAAGGTGCAACCAAGAACAGCACATGCCAATGCCTAAGCACATCTCATGCCTACCTCCCAGGATTCCCACTCCCGCTTGTAGGTCACTTCAAACTCCAATTCATCATGCACCCAGTGGCTTTCATTAGTCCCTTCAGCTGCTTCCCAGGACAGCAAGAAGTCACCTGCTTCTGTGATGTTGATCCAGAGCTTCTGAGGTGGGAGGGGCTGGACTGGAAATGAGAAGGGACAACACGGGTTGCGGTTATTGGTAGATGGGGATGGGGAGTGGGCAGAGGGCCTGTCTAATACTTATCCTGTTGGCACTTGGCAGTGTAACAAGTAGAATTGCCAAGGCCATAGTGAAAATGGTGGTGAACAGAACAGAAGGGTAATAGGGACATGAGTGCAGTATTCTTAAAGGTGAAGACATATTACTTATTACATATTACATTTTTCTGAGTAAAAAGGTTTGTTTGAGATCATTTTTTCCTAATGGCAGAGACACTTGGCCAGAGCAAGAGGGTGGGTCAACTGGGAGGAATATGTCTGGTTTTTCCATTGTAGGCTGGTAAGGAAGGAATCCATCCATCCATCTGTCATCCTCTAAGTGAGAAACAGAAACACAGGCCTCACAATGGAAATGAAACTATTCCTGGCAGGATAATAAGCTGACATGCAGAAGTAAGGTTAAACGTTAGCGTTCAGGATTCTTGACTAGGGTTAGGGGATCAGGGCAGAGGAAGAAGTTTTAATTTCACAGGATCTCAAATATTCCTGGAGAGAAGAGAGCGGTGGTGTCTTGCCCTTACCATTCTGGAACAGGCTGACGTTCAGCTCGGCCTGCAGCAACCGGTCGGGTTTGAAAGTGTAACTGTCGCGCAGCCCAATAGCAAACATGGTGCTGTTCCTGTGGCAGCTCCAGCAGACACAGGAGTCCTGGCAGATCGGCAACTCCTTGCCTCCCTGAGGCTCACATGGGATCTGTGTGCTTCTCCTATGTGCAGAGAAAGTGGGTGAGGAGGAGCTGATTAGGTACAGATAGAAAATCCCAAATTAGGCTCCTGAAATCTTCCCCACATTCTGTTCTAGTCTATATAGATTCTTATGCTGCACTCATCACCATAGCATCTGAGCACCTTCGAGTAGATCATTAAGCAATGTGACTTCACATCTGTCATCTGTGGGTGGGTCTCATTCTCTCCCCAGGGGGAAAAGCATGTGAAGTGCAGTGTCTTGTGTTGGTAGGGATTTTTTTTTTTAAATATACACATGTTGCTGTGTATTTCTATTAGCAAAGGCATGTCAAAGAGATCGCCTTGCACTTGGAGTGGAAGGTGTGAGGTTGTGACTGTTGTTAAGTTCCCATAGAAGTTGATTCCACAGTCTCAGACTGGCCCCTGAGAAAGCTCTGTCTCCAGCACAGATGAGAGTTAATCTTAGTGACAAGAGTTCCATTGTGCCAGAGAAGTGGAGTTGTCAACCACAATTTTTGTCCCAGAACATTAGATGGCCCGTTAGATGGCTTGGGCCCCAACCCTGGAGAGCCTTGAAGATAAGGACAAGACCTTTAACTTGATTTGAAATTCTGTGGGAAGCCAGTGGAGGACAGTGGTGGTGAGTTCCCGATAGGCCTGTGTTGCTGAGGAGACACGCTGCAGTGTTCTGTACTAGCTGGAGTTTCCTACACACTGAAGGTTTCATGCCCAGGTACTTTGCCTTGCTGTGGTCCAGCCAAGAAGTGACAAAGGTGTGAATAACTGAAGCCAGGTCCACCAGGATGGGACCGAGTCCGCCAGCCAACCAGAAATGATAAAAAGCATTACTTGCTGGCACTGCTATGTGAGAACTTAGGGTCAGCGAGGAATCCAAGAGTACTCCTCAATGATGGACTGAACTGACTGGTTGTGGGTATGTGACTTCAGCCAAAAGAGACTGCACTGTGGCTGCAAACACTTCAAAATGCTTTCCTCTGCCCACCAGCTTCACCTCTATCTTGCTCTGGTTCAGCTTCAGCCAGCTGTTCTTCACCCATGAGCTGGTCTCATCCAAGCACTGGGCCGTCTTGGTGGTAGTGGCGTGCTTGTGTGCGGTGAAGGATAAGTAGAGAGCTGTGTTTCATGGGCATATTGCTGGCACTAGTGTCCAGTTGTCTGACTAGTTCACGCTCATCCCAGGATCCATCCTCACAGCTCATCTTCTGATTGGACTCCAGAGCATTCTCTCAAGAGTCAAGTCCTTGTACGGGTTCTTTTTCCAGGGGTGATGGGCTCACTTAGGTCCCAATCCAAAGCACAGTGAAGTCAGCGGGAGTCCTTCCACTGACTTCAATAGGCATGGGATCAAGCCACTAATGATTTCAACATCTCTTCCCGAAAAGGCAATAGAGATGATACCTTCCTATTCCCCACCACTTTCCCCCATTCCTAAACCCTGACCTTTACTCTCCCCATCTCCCCATCTCTTGCTTTCCACATCTCCCTTTCTGTCCCTCTCCCTCTCTGCCCACCACATCCGTCCAGGCCTGATGGCTCAGTTCCCCTCTCTAAAGGAAACAGATGTGGTGGGCAGATACTGGAGGTACATAGCCCAGTAACTCTGGGCGGAAACCCGATTGCACAGCTTGGCATAACCACTTCTCTCTTTTCAGTCTCTCCACCCATCCTTATTTTGCAGATGTGACCTCACCAGAGCTATGTTCCTTCTGACCCCGCAACAAAGAAGATCCAGGGGAATGTTTGGGAGTGGGGAACCATCCCTCTCTCTTCTGCTGATGAATGAACCTCAACACAGCTGTACTCTAATGCCTATTTCTTCACTCCAGGTACGGTAAGCTAACAGGCCCTGCCATCACTCACACCTGGGATGCCCCAGAAAAACCAAGGGAGAGTGATAGAAAAAGTAATAAAATAAACTGATCAGCGCACCTTCCTGTATCTCCCCATCCTCCCAATGCAGACCTAAAAGAGTCTCCAATTTCCACCCCTCAGCAGGACCAGCACAGGTGTCCATGTGCTCCTCAAAGCCGGGCTGTCAGCTCGGATCCCTTTCCCTCCTCCCATTCCCACCTCTTAGGTTCAGCAGCCAGAGGCCTCTTGAGTCCTGCAGCAGAGCAGGGGTCAGGCACTTACTTGTCTATATTGTCCTCATGGTAAAGTGTCACATTGAGGAAGCGACGTGCCACTGTGCGTTCCTGCCATGTGCAGGTCATCTGGGAGGTGTAGTCATTGTAGCAGCGCAGGCTCTGCATCGGGAGGCTCTCTGCAGGGGGAAGGAAAGCACAACGCTGTGGGTGGGTCATAGAGAGGGGCAGTGAGGAATAATGGGATGTGCACACCACTGCCATGGCGGGAAGGTCAAAGATGGCGAAATGGGGCACAAATGGGTAAACTCTCCCGGGAGTCCCTCGCATGTCAGTTAGCTCACGTGTCAGGGATGTCATGGACAAAAACCTCCCGCTCCCCGATGCTCACAATACAGAGGCTGGAGAAGAGAGGTTTACTTACCAGGAGCTGTGGTAATGAGAGAATCGTCCCTGTGCATTCACAGTCTGGCCAACTTGTGTGAGTCTATCATGAGTCTCAGACTACTGAGTGTTTTTCTTAAAGCCCCAACATCTGCACTGAGGTTATTACCCGAGACTCTCACTTTTCATGTACAAAAAGTAAGTGTCTGACCTACACAGCTGGGAAGAGAAGCTTGAAGGATGAGCCCTAAAGACGCCAACACAAATGACATATCAACCCCCCGCCCAGCTGTATTCTCATTCAAATCTCATGATATTTAAGTCACTCTCAGGATTTTTTAGGCCTGACCCTTGATTTCTGAACGCTGGGGGTTGGCAGTTCTGATTTGCATTGTGGGAGTCGCCCTGGTGGTGAGCACATAGAATCCTCGTTGAAAGCCATGTTGGGGGGTGCATGAGCGTCCTCACAGTGTCATTGGTCAGACGACCTCCTCTGCATACGGGAGTGAGCCCATCAACTGCCTCCATTCCTTCTCCTGAACTGCTTTATTATTGTTGCATTATTTCAGGAGGTGTCACTCGCAGTAATGCACTATATGACATGTCATATGATGTCAAGCCATGCCACAAAATACCTCTAAGGCCCAAGTGAAGGACTTGGCAATGAAAAGGGCTGTCGTGGTGTGAGCATGGGATTTGGACCTGAGAATGGATCACATAGCTTAAGAGCCTTGGGGGTCAGATAGGCCTGGAGACTTGGGTGTCTTTCCTTGAGTGTGTGAGAGGTGAAAGCCCTGCCAATAGCACATTGGGCTGGGGAGTGTGATTGCCCCAGCACAGCAGACATCAGACATGCACATCCACCGCTGGAAAGAGAGATGTGCATGAGGCACCTCCTCTGAAACCCATTTTAGGCTCTGTATGGGGTCTGGGCTTGGTGCAGAGCTGGGACAAGAGGGGCTCAGAGGGAACATTGTGGAATTTGGAGAAATTTCTCCCTTTCTAAGGTACACTGACCTAGAACAAGCAACAAACAACTAGCTCAAGGGTGGGCAAACTACGGCCTGGAGGCCACATCCAGCCCTTCAGATATTTTAATCCGGCCCTTGAGCTCCCGACGGGCAGCGAGGTCCGGGACTTGCCTTGCTCCGTGCGTGCCGTGGCTCCGTGTGGCTCCTGGAAGTAGCAGCATCCCCCCCTCCGGCTCCTAAGCATAGGGGCAGCCAGGGGGCTACGTACGCTGCCCCTGCCCCAAGCTCCAGCTCCTCAGCTGCCATTGGGAACCGCGGCCAATGGGAGCTGCAGGGGCAGCGCCTGCGGACGGGGCAGTGCTTCGAGCCACTTATCTGCACTTCCACGTAGGAGCTGGAGGGGGGACATGCTGCTACTTCCAGGAGCTGCTTGAGGTAAGCGCCACCTGGAGCCTGCACCCCTGACACCCTCCTGCGCCCCAACCCCCTGCCCCAGCCCTGATCCGCCTCCCACCCTCCGAATCCCTCGGTCCCAGCCCAGATAACCCTCCTGCACCCATAACCCCTCATCCCCAGCCTCACCCCAGAGTCCGCACCCCATCCAGAGCCCACACCCCAACCCCCTCCCCCAGTCCGGAGCTCCCTCCACACCCTGAACTCCTCATTTCTGACCCCACGCCAGAGCCCTCATCCCCAGCCAGAGTCTTCCTGCACCCCAATCCCCAATTTTGTGAGCATTCATGGCCCACCATACCATTTGCATATGCACATGTGGCCCTTGGGCCAAAAAGTTTGCCCACCCCTGAACTAGCTCTAACTGTGCACAGATGGGAGATTAATCCTAGAAACAGGAGCAGTCAATAGACATGACAGAGGGTCCTGTTTTTTCTCTGCAGTGGTAAAGAAGGAACTAAGGTGGTTCAGAGGGATGGACACCCCTAGACGTGAGCCTTTGACATTGACACTGGTGACTTGCTCTGTCTCCCTGCCCCTCACATTTCCCCCCTCCTCTCTGTCTCTCTTTCACACACACCTCACAGTCATCCTCCCATTTGTCCACACCTCCAAATGGATATTCGTTCACTTACATTCCCACCTGAATCTATGTATCGTTCTATCCCTCCACTCTCCTTCAGGGGTCTGTCTATCCCTGCACTGCACCTCCAGTTCATCCACCTACTCACCAGCCAGCTTTTTCATACATTTGCACAATAGCCCATCTGTCCATCCCTCCATCTACTCACTCTCCTGCTCTTCCATCCATCCATCCACTTCTCCATCCAACCATCCACTTCTCCATCCATCCATTTCTCCATTCATCCATGCACCCTCCCATCTGTAAGTCCATCCACATTTCCATCCACTTACCATACCACCCATTCACGTAAACAATCACCCTCTTGCCTGTCAGTCTAGTCATCAACATACACATCTGGAATGGCAGAGGGAGCAGTTGAGCAGAGGAAACAGGAAAAGTAGGAAAGGGAATGGAGAAGAGTAAAGGGACTGGAAGGAGGGGAGGGAAGATGATAAAAAGGGCAGGGGGGAAAAAGAAGAGGAAAAGAAACCAAAACTTACCTCGAGATTCTCCGACCCTGAAAGCCCAGCACAGAGCCAGCAGAGCCCTGCAGAACAACTTCATCTTCACACCAGCCTGCGCCCACTAGCTCAGTCCTGCTCCCTGTGCTCTGGGCTGGTCGCTGGCCTGGGGTTCTTGCACTCACACTTATTAACTCCTTTTTTGTCACCTGTTGAATGTGGAAGCCAAGCTCTGATGGTCAGGTGTTTGGGACCTTCTGTGAGACAGAAAACCTTCCCTCCTGCACTAAGGGGACCTTTCACTGATCCATCAAGGCCACAAGGGACCATTAGGTCACCTAGTCAGACCTCCTGTAGGACATAGGCTGGAGAATAAAATTGACTTCCAGGACCGGTTCATTGCAGGAGAGAGGGGAATTCAGTCTCCATGTTCATTCACCACTGGGATTCCCCCACACACATACACAGCTCCCTCATTTGTTTGCAAGCCTGCCCTGGAGACTCACCATCCTACCCTACCCCGCCCCATCTCCCGCACTCATATACATCTCCCCTCTCTTGGGATGAGATGGGGATTCAGTCTTCATGTTCCTTCAGTTCTGGGCTTCTCCCCCATATGCTTCTCCTCCAGCAACACCCCTCGAGAGAATTGCTTTGAACTGATTCCAAATGGCAGTTTGCAGCCAGCTCCCCTGGAATTGCTTTGGGACCCAATCCACAGACATAATCCCAAAGGAGATTTATTGTCTCTTTTTGTGGGATCTAGCATTGAATTCAGTGGTGCAAAAACCATGGTCAAATTCTCCATTGGTGTAACTCAACTGAAGTGAAAGTACTTGCACCACTGGAGAATGTGCCCCATATTACTGCTTTCTAAAGAGTATAACAGACCCCCCCCCCGCCTTGGGCACAGCCACAGAGCCAAGCCTCTGTGCTCTGGGGATGTCTGATCTGGGGCTTTTCTCCACTTTGGGAAAGCATGGAGAAGAGGATCCACCCAAAACAACCCCCAGCTTCCTAAATGCCATTTCCTTTGATAGAATATGAGGTTCTAGACAAGTGAACATTCATCACAGAGATGAGATCTATGACTAACGGCTCCAGAGCTCATGAGCCCTTGTCTGTCCAGGGACAGGCTCTCTCTGCCACGTACCCTTCCCCCAGTAAAGGCAGAGTTTCCTCACCTGAGCCAAGAGCTGCCGGTGGGACAGCCTCCTCACAGCAGGTGGATCGCTGACCCTCTCAGTTCTCACTCCCTGGCAGCTGGAGCGTCTTTACACATGCAGGAATCAGCAATGACCAATGGCTGTCCAAGACTGGAATGGATCCCCATGGGAAATAATGAAGCTGGGGTATCCCCTGCACCTTTTGCCCTCTCAGGGCTTCCACACCCTGTATGCCTCCTTTCAGGGAGTAGATACAGTCATAAACACTCTGAAGTTGGAGTGTGACACTCAGACTCTGAACTTCCTATTTTTGTAGTTTGTTTGACACCCTCGGAGCGCCTTCTGAGGCAGTTCTTAAAACCTGGGCGGGGAAGGGAGTATTTCTCTTTTCATTGTTATATTGTATTGTTTCTGATTAAACAGTTTCCAGGAATCAGGACACATTGTTTTCTTCAAATCAGGAGTAATACACTGCTAAAAGAAGCTGTCCTTTGCTTCCTATCTCCTTCCCCCTCCCCCTGCCCCCCCACTCGGACCCTCGGGAAGAAGACAGATGGAAAAGAGAAGTATTTCCCTCCCTTCCTGTCCCCTGTTTGTTTCATCCACATGCTGTATCTTCCCATAACCTAGATTGTAGATCTTTGGGGGCAGGGATTACTCTTTTCTATATTGACCCCTGGAGTTCCAGTGAATTCAGTGAGCTTTGCATCATACTTTAAATAATAAAGAGAGCACAAGAGGAGCTAGAAGAAAATTAGAGGGTAGAAATGTAGGATAACTCACCCAAGAATCCCACATGGTTTTAAATAAAACTTCCTGTAACTACCAATTAGCCTTCAACCTAGAGGCCCAAGAAGTGGGCTACGGAGAGTTGTGAGTGTCAAGGATGGGGCCCTCTGAAGCCTAGCAGCCCTTTGGCATGGGTTATAAGGGTCAAGGTGGGGCATGAAGGCAAACTGGGGGCCAGCATTCCTCTGAGGTTGGCTGTAAAGGCATTTATAGGCCACGGATGGGGCGCTCTGCAGTGCAGTGCCCAGGGAGACTGTGTGTAAGGGGCACGGCGTGGGGTGACTGGCGACAATGGCAGGCTATACAAGGTTATATCAGACTGAGTGTTAGGGCACACTGGAGTCCAGCAGCCCCATGAGACAGATTGCAAGGGACCAGAATGAGTCAGAGGCAAGAGCAGAGCTCCATTTGCTACAGGGCACATCTGCACTTCAGGCTGGGGTGTGATTCCCAGTTCAAGGAGACATACTAATGCTAGTTTAAATATAATGCAGACAGCAATGTGAGCAGTGGGAAGGGCTAGCAGCCCCAAGTATGTACCCATCCAAGACCCTAGGCACAGTGAAAGTATACAGGAACAAGACCCTGGGAATGGTTCCCCGCATAGCTTATCAGAAGGGACTTTTGTGGTCATCTAGTTTGACTGCCTGTCTAACTCAGGCCATAGGGCTTCCCTGAATTAAATTCCTTGTTGAACTAGTGCAGATCTTGTAGAAAAACAGCCAATCTTGATTGTAACATTTCCAGTGATGGCAAATCCGCCATAGCCCTGGCTAAATTGTTCACTGATGAAAATGTTAAATAGTGTAGGGCCAAGAACCAATCCCTATAGACCCCACTAGCAATACAATGATGATTTCCCATTTACAGTTACATTCTGACACCTATCCATTAGTCAGTTTTTAATCCATTTAATATGCCACGTTGATTTTGAATCAGTCTAGTTTCTTAATCAAAATATCCGGAAGTACCAACTCAAATGCCTCACAGAAAGCCAAGTATATTACATCTACACTATACCTTCATCAACCAAACTAGTAATCTCATAAAAAATATCGAATCTGACAAGATCTATTTGCCATAAACCCAAGTTGATTGGTATTAATTATATTACTCACATTTAATTCTTTACTAATTGAGTTCTGTCTCAGCTGCTCCATTAATTTACCTGGGATCAATGTCAGATTGACAGGCCTATAATACCCAGGTCATCCTATTTACTTTTTAAAGTATTGGCACAACATTAGGTTACTTCCAGTCCTCTGGAACTTTTCCAATGTTCTAAGACTTATTGAAATTCAACATTAACAGCCCAGACGTCCTCAGCCAGCTCTTTTAAAATCCGGGACCTGCTGATTTAAAGATGTCTAACTCATAGGCACCGACTCTGTGGGTGTTCCAGGGCTGGAGCACCCATGGACAAAAATTAGTGGGTGCTCAGCACCCACTGGCAGCCAGCTCCCCCTCCTGTCCCAGCGCCTCCCCCTCCCTCCCAGCGCCGACTGCCTGCCGCAATCAACTGTTTCGCAGCGTGCAGGAGGCTCTGGGAGGGAGGGGGAGGAGTGCAGATGGGGCATGCTGGCGGGAGGGGAAGAACTAGGTGGGAAAGAGGTGGAGTGGGAAGAGGCAGGGCAGGGGTGGGAGCCTGGGGGAAGGGGGTGAGTGGGGGCGGGGCCTGGGGCAGAGCGGGGGGTTGAGAACCCCCCGGGCCCAGAGGAAGCCGGCACCTATGGTACAGTAGCTGCTGTTTAACATCCTTCTGAGTTACTATTAGAATGGAGAGTCTTTCATCTTCATCATACAATATGAATACATCACCCTGCTTCCCACCCCCCAAAATACAGAACAGAAATGGTCATAGATAGGGCTCTACCAAATTCACGGCCACGAAAAACACGTCACGGTCTGGCCCCGTGAAATCCAGTCTGACCCCGTGAAATCTGGTCTTTTGTGTGCTTTTACCCTATGCTATACAGATTTCACAGGGGAGACCAGCGTTTCTCAAATTGGGAGTCCTGACCCAAAAGGGAGTTGTAGGGGGGTCGCAAAGTTATTTTAGGGGGGTCATGGTATTGCCACCTTTACTTCTGCACTGTCTTCAGAGCTGGGTGGCTGGAGAGAGGCAGCTGTTGGCCAGGCGCCCAGCTCTGAAGGCAGTGCCCCACTAGCAGCAGCGCAGAAGTAAGGGTGGCAATACCATACCAGGCCAGCCCTACTTCTGTGCTGCTGCCTTCAGAGCTGGGCGGCCAGAGAGTGGTGGCTGCTGACTGAGGGCCCAGCTCTGAAGGCAGCAGCGCAGAAGTAAGGGTGATTGGCTGATTGCGGGCCTGCTCTGCTTCCAACAGCTCCCATTGGCCTGGAGCAGCGAACCATGGCCACTGAGAGCCGCGATCGGCCGAACCTGCGGACACGGCAGGTAAACAAACCGTCCCGGCCCGCCAGGGGCTTTCCCTGCACAAGCGGCGGAACAAGTTTGGGAACCACTGGTCTAGATAATATTTAGTACTGCCCCAGGGCAGAGGACTGGACTAGATGACCTATCAAGGTCCCTTCCAGCTCTGCATTTCTATGATTATATTGTCTGTCCAGCAGCACCTAGCACACTGATGGCACTGTATAATTAATATATACAAATCCCATACAAAAAGCTACATACAGGCCCTGAATGAGCAAAGCACTTCAGCACATGCTTAACTTTAAGCACATGAGTTAGCCCTCTGGTTTCCATGGGACTACTCACATGCTTGCAGTTAAGCACATGCTGACGTGCATTGCTGGACCAGGGCCTAATGGCACATGCAAGCTCCAAAGTTGTCTGCACAAGTCAGGAAATTCTCTAGTTGAAAGGATATGTCCCATTGTTACAATTAACACCTAAGGTAACTGTTTCCCCGGTATAATCAGAATTGCTGGGATATTTTGGTTCATTGGTAATGCTGAAAAAAATAAATTGTTTTGGAGTCAAATGAAGCCTTTTGACAAGACTGAAATGTTTCATTTTGATCTACCCTCCTAAAAATAAAATTAGAGGGAATTTGGAAACAGTTGTTTCAAACAAAACCCAAAGCATTTAGTTTCAAAACTGTCAAAACATTTTATTTTGATTTTGGGGGATTTTTTAAAAGTTCTCCCTCTTAAACCCCTCCCCCCACCCACAGTGAAATTGACATAAATGTGTCAAATATTTTGGTGTCACAGAATCTGCATTTTTTTGCCAGGAAAAACGTCAACATTTTCATCCAGCTATTAGTCAGTGGATCAGTTTCCCCTGTTTGTGTGGGTTTTACACGCAGCAACAAGAGAAAAAACCATTAAAAAAAACCCAGGAAAATGTGATTGTAAAAAACACCAAAATTTGCAGGTGGATTCAATCCTAATCCTAACCTAACACTGAACCCACTTTTAATTGTTTTGGGGTTTTTTTACAAATGGAGTAGATTTCAAGTTAATGGCATCCCTTTAAAATTACACACGCAAGCTGCATGCTGCCTATTGGTGCAAGTACATTACAGTACCATCTTCAATTATACGATTGCACAGTATTTTTCAAATATATCATAATTTTTGTATAATCTAAGAAACATAAGTAGCCCTTGTTAGGAGCAATATATGACTTTCTTGGAGGATTTTTTTTTTAACAGCCCTGCAACTGAAAACCAATTATTGCAAGAAAATTTTTATAAAAGTGTTTTCTTCCATCCAAATTCCTCATGCTAAAAATGGCTAAACAGATTTTGCTGAAGCTTTCAAAAAAAAATTTCACTTTCAGGCAAAGACCAAGCTTGGGAAATTTCAGCCCCATAAGTAAACATGTCAGAAAGTTATAAGTGACTGAGAAAAGGGAGTTAAAGGTTCAGACTAGCTTCTACTCGAACTGTAGCAGGGTTTGATAGAATAGCAATTTGCTGGTAGCTATGTCATGTGAGGCTGCAAAAGTTGGTTAAAAAAAGGAGGAAGCCAGAGAAGGAGTGAAATTTGATTGAGCAATTACGTCATGGAAATTATCATCAGTCATCATGGGGCCCATTTCCTAAAAGTGGTAAGAGTTACAGAAAGCCATGGGATTTAACGCATTCAAGGAGGAACCTTGACGACCTCTGGTTTTATGGTAGGGAACTTAAAATATTTTGGCCTGGAGAGAGGAGGAAGGAAAGCTACTTTGCAGTCTCTACACTGGAACAATACATTTCCCTCAATGCTTCCAGGAGTAGCTCTGAGTTCCCAGCCGGTCCCCCGGTGACACAAATAATTACAACCCCCCCACTCCCCACCTCGAGGGATTGCAATCAAGGCATATATAATAAGCAACATAGCAGCTGTCCCTTTAAGCCTAATGTGGGAGAACAGTGAATTCGCTTAACTCCTCTGGGGCCTGGGGTATGCAGAATGCTGCTGCTGCAAGAAGAGGCTAGCCTGTAGCTGGGCACTGAGAAGGTCTCTGTCTGCAAGAGGCTCCAAATAAACTGGTTTGGACTCCCAGCATGAACAAAGATTTCCTTCAAAAGCTGAGTCTTGGGATTAAGAATGTAGGGGGACTGGAGTTTCCCACGTGGTAGAGAGACAGAGATCTATTTAAGAGCAGGATTCTGCTCTGTACAGGAGGGCCAATCATCTCTGCATACACACAACCAAAGGACTTGCAGGAGGGGAGAGCAGGTAGGTCTCTGCTCCACCTGAAATGCTGACAAACCTCAGACTCCCAGCAGAGGCGAGCACACACCAGGGGAGGAGGTGTCTCAGGACTTTTGTTTTCAGAGAGCTGTAACTCTTGAGTCCTTTAAGAGTAAAGTTTCTGTGGTTAAGAAATTCCTCTGCTAAGTCTGCGTTCCTCGCTTTTCTGCCACATTGTCCCCTAAGGGGTTAAACTAGAATCCCTGAGTGACCCACAGCCTCAGAGGAGATCTGGGGAGCAGGACTAAATGACTGGGGTGCTCAGCAGGTCTCAGACACCAGTTTAAGGCTCTAGGGTGGCTGGACAGTGGTGCCCCACATCCCAAGGGTGTCAGACAAAAGGCCCAAGCCTGGGAGTGTGTCCTAGACTCCCACAGCTAGAAACAATGATTAGACTCTGCCCAGGCCCACTTGGCTTGGAAGCACATGGAACCCAGTCATTGGGTCCATTCACAACAGACTAGGGACCATACAGAGTGGTACTGGGCCAGGTTGTGACAACTGCCAACTCTCCAGAGTAATAGGGAAGAGTATGTCAAGCCCAGAACACTGGGATGGCTGGACAGACCCTAAAGCAGCCAGAAGTGGGAGGAACTCAGGAAATATGCCTGGGAGTGAATCTCTGCATCCAGTAGTGGCTGCACCTCCTCCATCTGCCTGTGCTGTACCTCATTAATGCCATGAGGTCCTTGAACAATGGGGTGCTGCTCAGGTCCTCTTCCACTGATATGTCCCTAGAAGAGGGAAAATACATCATCATCTCACTTGATCAGAGCAGATCCCTGACTGGGCTGCAGGAGTCTGGGCATCTCTCCAGCAGTCACGTGAAAGCATCATCTCACTACCTGATGCTGTGGAGAGTGTCATCCTGGTAATAGCAGCGCAGCCAATTGATAGTGCCCTCCTCTGGGGGTAAGTCTTGAATGATCTTCACAAAAGCACATGGGAAGATTCCAGTGGCATCGTGGACAGTTCCTTGGGACAAGTGGAAGGAAAAGAACGACAAAGAGGGCACTATTTTTGCTACATGTGATCTGCTGTGGAAATGTATGTCATTTCCATGAAGATAACCACCAGAATTCCCCAGATTTCATTGTGATGATGGAGGATCTTTCTGTATAACTTAATGAATTGTAGTTGATATTATGGAATTGCTCTTATGAAACCTCCGTATCATGAATGCCCTTCCATACGTGAATCCAGCATGTCCCACAAGCCTGAAAGCATGCCTTCCCCAGACTGAGGACAATGGGGAATACTTAAAGTGGACCATAGTCATTCAAAAGAGTAACTTCATCCTAGGAAACTGAGGGAAGGGTTTTCTGGGAGCAGTGGAAAGATACCATAACAGAACAAAGAAAGCCAGGTGTTGGTAGGTGGACACAGAGCCACAGAGAGGTTGGGGGTGAAGCACACAGGAAGTTGGGGCAGGAGGAAGGAAGGAAGGGAGTGGATAGACCAAGGCCACAGGACACAAGCTGTGTGGTTTGGCAGGGGGTTGAAGAAGTCTCCATGTTCCGGGAATCCAAGCCACGCTCTGCAGCAGCAGGACCTGCACAGCTTCAGACAGCTTTGACCCTAGGATACTCTGCAGTGGTGAAGAAGGTAAGGCAGTGAAATGCAGGCAGGGCTGTTATTCTGTATGTATGTGTATATCTTGTGCTACTAAACAAAGAGTATTAAGTTGCTATACCTGTGCAAAGTGTGTGTGTGTTTCATGGTGCACCTACCACAGGGCCCCTGAGAATGCTTAACAGTAACCCAGAAGTCTCATATTTTTTGTGGGATTCTGGGAGAGGATGTGTTTAAACTACAGCAGAGTCTGCAGGGTCAGCATCAGCCCAGGGGGTAAGTCGCTAGACATGGATGGGAGGGGGGAATCTAAGCTCTCAGGAAGGGATAACAGAGCCTGCACCCCAAAGGGAGCACCTATGGACCTGTGTCAGGGTGTGCAAACCCCACCCTAGGCAAGAAGGTGTTAAGAGCAGTTTGGTGCTTGGGTAGCCCCACCCCACCACACTTGTTAGGCATGCCATACTTAGAGGAGGAGCCTTAAAAAGGGAGATGCCCAGTTCAGAAGGTGCTGTCCTTTGAGGTACAGAGACCTCTCCCCACTAGTTCCCAGAAATGAGCATCGTGGTGGATGAAGCTAGTAGAGGGTTCCTGCAAACAATGCACAATAGCCCTGAGGATGCTGAGCCAGGCTCATCAGGTAGCTCCAAAAAGGAGGGAGGCCAGGGACATACTTGGACTATTTTTGTGTTGTGCTTTCCTTTGTTACCTTTCCTTGGAGGCCTGAGGACAGCTGGGGAGGAAGGGCTAGAGGCTGGCTGCAGTAGCAAGAAGCCCAGGAAAGAAGCAGGTGGTCTGAAGAAGCAGACCTTAACCACCCGCTACAGGGACGCTGGGTTGGAACCCAGGATAGAAGGAGGTTGGGTTTCCCTATGGGCCCCCAAGGAAAGGCCTGGTGAAGGCTCTGAACAAGACTCACAAGCCCTAGTAGGCCTAGAGTTGAGCCAGAGACCTGGTACAAGGCTGACATACTGTTTTGGTCTGGACTCAGTCCCACCCCTTTGGGGTAAGTCAGAGTGTGACCTGGCTGGAGGAGGCTGAGTTGCAAGACAGGGGACCACCAGCAGCAAGCCTGACTGGCTGGTTGGCAGGGCAACAAAAGGAGGGAAAACCCTGTGCCCAGCCACAATGGGGCACACTGGTGGATGAGTCACTGTCACAAGGCCCCAGGACAGGGACAGCGTCTGGACTCCATTCGGTCTCAGGGAGGCTTAACAGGCAGAGATTCAAAGGCTTGGTTTCCCCTCACACCAATCTGGAGGGCAGGTAAGAGAAGGTGCTTGACTGGATCTGTGACGATGATCACATAAGGAGATGAGTTCAATGGAAGTGACCTCATGCCATCCCTGTAACAGGAGTGCTGGATGGGGTAGTCAGCTGCAGAAGGACTGGGACAGTGTCTCGTATACACAAATCAGACACCTCCCCTCAGAGGCTGTTCTCTTTCACAGAGCAGAGATACCATATCAGCAATCAGCTTGCATGCACCCCCAGCCTGTTCTCACAATCTTGCGGTATTGCCCAAGTCCCCTTTTAGATAGGGTGGTGTGAGTGGATGAAGTACAGTACGTACCAAGCCATGTAAACAAAAGCAATCTAATCACATCTAAACAGGAGTTTCCTTCTGCTTTCTGTGGCCCTTGAGCGTGCTACTCACTTCTACAGAATCCAGATGGTATTACAGGGAAGGAGTAGAAGTGAAACCCAAATGCCAGAGAAGAAAAAACCTGAAATCCAAACACAGCCCAGAAAGTAAGAACCCTGCAATTTGGAGATGGAGGCTTAGTCCCTAGTAGGCTAATGGCTTATGCACCCCGACAGCTTTGTGATCCAAATTCAGTCTCACCTCTAGTCTTTGTTGATCCTGCTGCATGGATAGATCAAGTTTCCCTTCTTGAAGTCAGCTCCAGTGTACTGATTCTAGGAAAGTCAAACAGTGCCTGGGGGAAATAACCAACATTTACATGATAAACTCACGGTTTATGACTACATCCTGTTTTCCTGTCCTGCTTCCACACAGAAAAGAAGTTACTTACCTGTACATCGCATTCTTGGAGTATATTGCCCATGCAGACCCCTGCTACTGAGATGCACACTGAGAGCTGGACCCATGAGGAAAGCATAGATAGGTTTCTATAGGCAGGGGGGGGGGGGAAACTATCCACTTGTCCTAGACTATTATTATCACATCTCTGAGACAGCCTTACAAGAAGATACTACAGCTAAACAGGTGATTGTGCATGTCAACACCATTTTTGCTCGACATGGATGTATCTGACAGTATTATAAGGCTATGTGCGAAGTTTAGTGGACATGAGTTTAAGTAGTTTGCAATAAAGTGGGGGGATTTGGCAGCCGACTGCCTCCTTATTATCCCCAATCCAAGGGGCTGGTGGCAAAGTGAGTCAAAATAATAAAGTGCCTATAGAAAAAGGCTGCAGAGCCAGACTCTCATCCTACTTAGAACTGTCTAATCACAGAATGGCACCACTGAAGCATAGGCTGTCACCAGCTGCTAGTTTGTTAAACAGGAAACTAAAACCAAGAACCCCTCCACTGCTAGAAACTGATGTCGAAATCACTGGAGACTGGAGAAGCATAGAGACAAATAAGGCAAAATGAAAAAATCAGTATAATTTGGGGGCCTGGGAGCTGCAACCACTTTGTGAAAATGGCACTGTGCTTATCTGTGATAGAAGACAATGGCCACAAACAGCAGTGACGTTGTCACCCCAGATGGACACACACTAAAGAGGAGTAGGTGACACTGTCTGCAAATTTTAGAAGGGAGGGAAATAAGTGGTAGTGAGTTACTATTGGAGGCATGATCTAAAGCTGATTGAAGTCACTGAGAGCCCAGGGAGCAAGGTGCTGCACACACATGTAGTGAAAAGCAGTCACTGCCCCCGAAATCTTACAGTCTTATGGGAAGCTACAGCAGAGCAGGCAGGAGATAAATACAGAACTGGATATGGGGGCAAGGAGATGGGAAGCAAAGGCCAGCCTCTGTTAGCAGCGTGTTACTCTTGATTCCTAGAAAACGACGTGTCCTGATTCCTCCAAACCGGTTAATAAGAATCAGTGAAAGGTCACAATGAAATGAGATATTTCCTCCCCCTCTCAGCTTTTAAGAACTGCATCTGTGGCAGGGACCAGGTGGGTGTGAAAACACCAAAAATAGGAAGTTCAGAGACCGAGTCTCACACTTCAGCTCCACGGTGTTCAGGGCTGTATCTGCTCCTTGAAAGGAGGCATATATGGGTGTGGAAGCTGAAGTTCAGAGGACAACAGGTATAGGGGATACCCCAATTTCATTATTTCCCATGGGGATCCATTCCAGTCTTGGACAGCCATGGTCATTGCTGATTCCTGTATGTGTAAAGACGCTCCAGCTGCCAGGGAGTGAGAACTGAGAGGGTCAGTGATCCATCTGCTGTGAGGCGGCTGTCCCACCAGCAGCTCTTGGCTCAGGTGAGGAAACTCTGCCTTTACTGGGGGAAGGGTACGTGGCAGAGAGAGCCTGTCCCTGGACAGACAAGGGCTCATGAGCTCTGGAGCCATTAGTCACAGTGGGATCTCTTCTCTGTGGCGAATGTTCACTTGTCTAGCAGGCCATATTCTATCAAAGGAAATGGCATTTAGGAAGCTGGGGGTTGTTTTGGGTGGATCCTCTTCTCCATGCTCCCCCGAAGTGGGGAAAAGCCACAGAACAGACATCCCCAGAGCACAGAGGCTTGGCTCTGTGGCTGTGCCCAAGGCGGGGTGGGGCTGTCATGCTCTTTAGAAAGCAGTAATATGGGGGCACATTCTGCAGTGGTGCATCTCCTTTAACTTCAGTTGGGTTACACCAGTGAAGATTTTGGCCTATGGTTGTTGCACCACCGAATTCAATGCTAGATCCCACAAAAGAAGATGGTAAATCTCCTTTGGGATTATGCCTGTGGATTGGGTCCCAAAGCAATTCCTGGGGCCCTGGCTGCAAACTGCCAGTTGGAATCACTTCAAAGAGATTCTCAACTGCGGTCTCATTGGAGGAGAAGCAGATGGGGGAGAAGCCTGGAACTGAAGGAACATGAAGACTGAAACCCATCTCACTCCAAGAGGAGAGAGGTGTATTTAAGTGGTGGAGATGGGGTAAGGTAGGGTAGGATGGTGTGTCTCCAGGTTAGCCTTGGGATCAATGGGGGAAGTGTGGGTGTGTGGCTGTGTGTTCGGGGGAAGCCCGGGGAACGAATGAACATGGAGACTGAATTCCCCTCTTTCCACAGCCTAGGACTGTTTCTTGCTGATGAGGTTAATGGGGACAATGCTTATGTTAGTCAAATAGAGCACAATTGGCTCTCAGTTCTCTGGGCATTCAGCAACGCCCCGGTAAGGAGATGGGGACCTTGCTCTGCAATGTATGGGTCCTGCAAAGTAAATTTTATTTTCCATCCTGTGTCCTACAGGAGGTCTGACTAGGTGACCTAATGGTCCCTTGTGGCCTTGATGGATCAGTGAAAAGTCTTCTCAGTGCAGGGAGGGGAGGTTTTGTATCTCCCACCTGACCATCAGAGCTTGACTTCCACATTCAACAGGTGACAAAGAAGGAGTTAACAAGTGTGATTGCAAGAACCCCAGGCCAGTGACCAGCCCAGAGCACAGGGAGCAGGACTGAGCTGGTGGGCGCAGGCTGGTGTGAAGATGAAGTTGTTCTGCAGTGCTCTGCTGGCTCTGTGCTGGGCTTTCAGGGTTGGAGAATCTCGAGGTGAGTTTCAGTTTCTTTTCCTCTTCTTTTTCTTTCCGTCCCTTTTATTATCTTCCCTCCCCTCCTTCCAGTCCCTTTACTCTTCTCCATTCCCTTTCCTACTTTCCCCCTTTCCTCTGCTTGACTGCTCCCTCTGCCATTCCAGATGTGTATGTTGGTGACTAGACTGACAGGCAAGAGGGCGATTGTTTATGTGAATGGGTGGTATGGTAAGTGGATGGAAATGTGGATGGAATTACAGATGGGAAGGCGCATGGCTGAATGGAGAAGTGGATGGATGGAAGAGCAGGAGAGTGAGTAGATGGATGGATGGACAGGTGGGCTGTTGGGCAAATGTGTAAACAAGCTGGCTGGTGAGTAGGTGGATGAACTGGAGGTGCAGTGCAGGGATAGACAGACCCCTGAAGGAGCGTGGAGGGACAGAATGACATGTAAATTCAGGTGGGAGTGTAAGTGAATGAATATCCATTTGGAGGTGTGGTCAAATGGGAGGATGACTCTGTGAGGTGTGTGTGAAAGAGAGACAGAGAGGAGGGGGGAAATGTGAGGGGCAGGGAGACAGAGCAAGTCACCAGTGTCAATGTCAAAGGCTCACGTCTAGGGGTGTCCATCCCTCTGAACCACCTTAGTTCCTTCTTTACCACTGCGGAGAACAAACAGGACCCTCTGTCATAACTAGAAAGGGAAGGGTAACAACCCTCCTGTATACAATACTATATAAAATCCCTCCTGGCCAGAGGCACCAAAATCCTTTTAGCTATAAAGGGTTAAGAAGCTTAGGTAACCTGGCTGACACCTGACCAGAACGACCAATAAGGGGACAAGATACTTTCAAATCTTGGGGAGGGAGGCTTTTGTTTGTGTGCTCTTTGGTTTTGGGTGTGTTTGCTCTTGGGACTAAGAGGGACCGAACGTCAATCCATGTTCTCCAAATCTTTCTACACAAGTCTCTCATATTTCAAACTTGTAAGTAACAGCCAGGCACGGCGTGTTAGTTTTATCGTTGTTTTCTCAACTTGTAAATGTTCCTTTTGCTAGAAAGTTTACCTCTGTTTCCTGTAACTTTGAACCTAAGGCTAGAGGGGGTTCCTCTGGGCTCTTTGAATCTGATTACCCTGTAAAGTTATTTTCCATTCCGATTTTACCTTTTCTTTTAATAAAATTCTTCTTTTAAGAACCTGATTGATTTTTCATTGTTTTAAGATCCAAGGATTTAGATCTGTGTTCACCAGGACTAATTGGTGAGGGGATTCTCTCGAGCCTACCCAGGAAAAGGGGTGTATGGACTTGGGGGCGGGGAATTATTCTCAAATCTGTCCAGGAAAAGGGGGGTTAAAGACTTGAAAGATATTTGGTGAAAGGCAGAGTTCCAAGTGGCTCTCCCTAAATATTTGGAAGACTTGGTGGTGGCAGCTTAAAATTAACCTAAGCTGGTAAAAATAAGCTTAGGCGGTCTTTCATGCAGGTACCCACATCTGTACCCTAAAGTTCAGAGTGGGGAGGGAACCTTGAAACCCTCTGTCGTGTCCATTGACTGCTCCTGTTTCTAGGTTTAATCTCCCATCTGTGCACAGTTAGATCAAGTTGTTTATTGCTTTGTTCTAGTTCAGTGAACCTTAGAAAGGGATCAGAGTAGCAGCCGTGTTAGTCTGTATCCGCAAAAAGAACAGGAGTACTTGTGGCACCTTAGAGACTAACAAATTTATTAGAGCATAAGCTTTCGTGGGCTACATCCATGCATCCGAAGAAGTGGGCTGTAGCCCACGAAAGCTTATGCTCTAATAAATTTGTTAGTGTCTAAGGTGCCACAAGTACTCCTGTTCTTTTTTCTTAGAAAGGGAGGAATTTCTCCAAATTCCTCAATGTTCTCTCTGAGCCCCTGTTGCCCCAGCTCTGCACCAAACTCAGACCCTGTACAGACCTTAAAATGGGTTTCAGAGGAGATGCCTCATGCACATCTCTCTTTCCAGAGGGGAACGTGCATGTCTGCTGTGCTGGGGCAATCACACTCCCCAGCCCAATGTGCTATTGGCAGGGCTTTCACCCCTCATACCCTCAGGGAAAGACACCCAAGTCTCCAAGCCTATCTGACCTCCAAGCAGGGCTGGTTCTAGGTTTTTTGCTGCCCCAAGCAAAAAAAATTTTGGCTGCCCCTCTGTCCCAGCCCTGGGTTCTCCCCCTCACCCATACACCCTGCCGCCCCAGCTCTGGGCTCCCTCATTCCTCCCCACCATTGCATCCCACACACACCTCCTGCCGCCCCAGCCCTGGGCTCTCCTCCCACCTGCACCCTCCTTCCGCCGCAGCCCTGGGTCACTGGTAACTCGCTCCCACGGCAGGTCATTCAGCAGGAATTTTAGATGTGCACAGAACACAGACAGGATTGGTTCCCATATGGTTACAGAACTACAGTAAAGTGGAACAATTTTCAGCTGTGTGATTGGAGGATATCTGGATGCATATTATAAGACTGTCCTACATAAATGAGGAAAAGTTGAGGTGCCTTTATTATTCTTTTGTTCCACTCTTTCTTTCTATGGGGAATTTGCCAATGCAATATCACTGTCTTCCTTTTAAACAAACAAACAAACAAACAAACATCAAACAAAAAGTCAATGGCTGTTGAAAATAGCAATTCCAGTCCTAATAACCACTGAGAAGCATTTCTTGCTCAATTTTATCCTACTGTTTTTACAGCAAGTTACAGTGGATCAGTATATTTGATTTGGGAGAAATGAAGTAACAACTGCCCAAACTGAGCTTGAGCACTCCTGAATTTTGAGGTGTTCAAATCTAGAAGGCAGGTGCTGAGGGGCGGAGGGGGCTGTGGCTCTGCGGGGGAGCACGGCAGCATGTATGCAGCAGTGTGTCTGGCGCTGCGCGGAGCCAGACACGCTGGTCTGAGTAGCATGGTAAGGGGGCTGGTGGGCTGGATGGGGCGGCGGTTCGGGGGGGCAGGGAGAAGGGGGGGTTAGATGGGTCAGGGGTTGGGGGGGCAGTCAGGGGACAGGCAGCGGTTGGATAGGCATGGGAGTCCCGGGGATTTGTCAGGGGACAGGTAGGGGGTGGGGTCCTAGGGCGGAAGCTGGGGGGGGTCTCAGGAGGGGGCAGTTGGGGACAAGGAGAAGGGAAGCTTAGATGGGGTCCCAAAGAGCAGTTAGGGGCAGGGGTTCCAGGAGGGGGTGAGCAGGGGGGGTTGGGGTTTCTGTGGGGGGGCAGTCGGAGGGGGTGGATGGTGGCAGGGTGGGGCTACCCTCCCTCCCCGTGGAGTGTCCTATTTTTTGAATGTTAAAATATGGTATCCCTACTCACCGTGCAGCTCTCCATTCACAGCAGGCCGCAGCATGAGGTCTCAGCTACCTCACTCCCTCCCCCTCTTTCCTGTTGGTAGTGGCCAAGGGAATGCTGGGAAATGTAGTTCTTTCCCTGCTCCAGGCCTGGCTCTATAGGCAGGGAGCTAACCAAGGAACTACAGCTCCCAGGGCCC
Organism: Trachemys scripta elegans; assembly: GCF_013100865.1. Classification (NCBI taxonomy): domain Eukaryota; kingdom Metazoa; phylum Chordata; order Testudines; family Emydidae; genus Trachemys; species Trachemys scripta. The sequence goes on from NC_048298.1 coordinate 92,565,091, forward strand.
CCTGTTGGTTCTCAGCTCCCATACTGGATCCCTGCCGCCCCTGCAAATGGGCTGCCCCAACCATGTGCTTACTTTGCTGGTGCCTAGAGCCACCCCTGCCTCCGAGGCTCTTAAGCTATGTGATCCATTCTCAGGTCCAACTCCCATTCTCAAACCAGGACAACCCTCTTCATTGCCGAGTCCTTCACTTGGGCCTTAGAGGTATTTTGTCGCATGGCTTGACATCATATGACGTCACATAGTGTATTACTGCTAGCGACACCTCCTGAAATCATGTAAGAGTAATAAAAACAATACAACAGTGACAAAACGAAATAAGTTTCTAAATGAAAAGTTTGTTTTGAAATGAAATTTTGAAATTTTTCTGATGCTCCACGTGCAAAACAAACTCTTCAGAATTCCCATTGTCTGAGTAATTTAAAAGCCTTTGGTTTCCTTTCAGTTTAGAAGGAAAACCAATTTTGTAATGTTGAACTGTCCCATGCAATGGGAATTCCACGTGTGACCCAGCTTTAGCCCTGCTCACAGACAGCACAGACAAGTCTACTCCAATCAAGGGTGGCGTCTACCTGGAAATTTTACACACCAGAAGGGACAGGATTTCCCTCCTGGACCACTAATAAGGAACTGATTGCATCTGAAACTGGAATTCCAGCAATTCTAGATTATCTGCTGCATGTGAGGTCCCCAAACCATCTGCACCTCTCAGAAAATGAACCAAGCACCTATCTCTGTTTCCCATCAGCAGCGGGAAGGGAGAACTATATTTTCCCATTCCATTTGCTAGATTTTTAAAAGGCCTTATCAATGTTTCTCTCATCCCCCACATTCCCGTTAGGGAAGCTACTTTTCCCGGGACTTAAATCTCATTTTAACAAAACCTCATTTGGTCCATCCTCTGAGTCACTGAAAAATGCCTCCCTTAAGTCTCTTAAAACTGCCTTTCGATTTGCCATAGCCTCTGCTGGGAGGGCCAGTGAACTACAAGCAATAATCTCCATCCACCCTATCCAGAAATCCACAAAGACAAAATGACTGTGAGGCCCCAGTTGAATTTCATGCCTAAGGGAGTTAGAGAGACAAGGTGGGTGAAGTAATATCTTTCATGGGACTAACTTCTGTTGGGGAGAGAGACAAGCTCTTGAGCGACACAGAGCTCTTCTTCAGGGCTGGGAAAGGAACTCAGAGTGTCACAGCTAAATACAAGGCAGTATCTCATTTCCATAACAAACAGTCTATCCATTATATTCTTCCCTAGATCCCATTCCCCTCCCAAGGAAACCCATATACACACCTTAGACATTGTGTTAGAAAGCCAAACAGACATTTGTAGCTCTCTGGGAAAGATGTCAAGTAAAACCTCTCAAAACAGACACATTCTCTGTGGGTTAAGAGCAGGGCCGGTGCAAGGATGTTTCACGCTCTAGGCGAAACTTCCACCTTGCACCCTCCCCAAGCCCTGCGGCAGCTCCCCATCCCCCCCCCCCCCGCAGCCCCCCCCCCCCACGCACGCCCCCCCCCCGCCCGGGGAGCCGTGCAGCAGCTCCCCACTCCAGCTCATCTCTGCTCCGCCTCCTGCCCGAGCACGCCGTTGCCGCTCCACTTCTCCCACCTCCCAGGCTTGCAGCGCCAATCAGCTGTTTGGCGCCGCAAGCTTGGGAGGGAGAGAAGCAGAGTGGGGCGGCGTGCTCAGGGGAGGAGGCGAAGCAGATGTGAGCTGGGGCGGGGAGCGGTTCCCCTGCATGCGGCCCCCCCTTACTTGCTGCAGGCGGCCCTCCCCGCGCCCCCTGCCCCAGCTCCCTCCACCAAAATGCTGACGACAACCGGGGCGGCCAAAGATCCGACTGCTGCCGAAGAAAATGCTGCCCCCCAAATGCTAGCGCCCAGGTTGCACCGGCCCTGGTTAAGAGGTGCATAGGGCTATTAAATTAATGGAGATATCCTATCTCCTAGAACTGGAAGGGACCTTGAAAGGTCATTGAGTCTAGCCCCCTGCCTTTACTAGCAGGACCAAGTACTGATTTTGCTCCAGATTCCTAAGTGGCCCCCTCAAGGATTGAACTCACAACCCTGGGTTTAGGAGGCCAATGCTCAAATCACTGAGCTATCTCTTCTCCCCACCTTTAGGAAAGTGCAGGTTCCTGCATGGATAAGATCTCATTCCACTACAGCAGCTGCAGCACCATAGCTGGCCTTGGGCATCAGGACTGTGTGGTTCAGGAGAAGGAATGGAGGTGGTTGGTGGGAGCACTCCTGTATGCAGAAGAGGTTGTCTGACCAATGACACTGTGAGAACGATCATGCACCCCCCTGGAGGCAGCTTTCAACGAGGGTTCTGTGTGCTCACCACCGGGGCGACTCCCACAATGCAAATCAGAACTGCCAACCCCCAGCGTTCAGAAATCGAGGGTCAGGTCTAAAAAATCCTGAGAGTGACTTAAATATCATGAGATTTGAATGAGAATACAGCTGGGGGGGGGGTGTTGGTTTGGTGTTGGCGTATTTAGGGCTCATCCTTCAAGCTTCTCTTCCCAGCCGTGTAGGTCAGACGCTTACTTTTCGTACATGAAAAGTGAGAGTCTCGGGTAATAACCTCAATGCAGATGTTGGGGCTTTAAGAAAAACACTCAGTAGTCTGAGACTCATAATAGACTCACACAATTTGGCCAGACTGTGAATGCACAGAGGCGATTCACTCATTGCCACAGCTCCTGGTAAGTAAACCGCTCTTCTTCAGACTCTGGATTGTGAGCATCGGGGAGCGGGAGGTTTTTGTCCATGACATCCCTGACATGTGAGCTAACTGACATGCGGGGGACTCCCAGGAGAGTTTACCCATTCGCGCCTCGTTCCCCCATCTTTACCCTTCCGGCCATGGCACATCCCATTATTCCTCACTGCCCCTCTCTATGACCCACCCGCAGCATTGTGCTTTCCTTCCCCCTGCAGAGAGTCTCCCGATGCAGAGCCTGCGCTGCTACAATGACTACACCTCCCGGACGACCTGCACGTGGCAGGAGTGCACAGCGGCACGTCGCTTCATCCAGGTGACTCTTCACCATGAGGACAATATAGACAAGTAAGTGCCTGACCCCTGCTCTGCTGCAGAAGGACACAGGAGGCCTGTGGCTGCTGAACCTAAGAGGTGGGAATGGGAGGAGGAAAAGGGATCCGAGCTGACAGCTATGCTTTGAGGAGCACGTGGACACCTGTGCTGGCCCTGCTGGGGGGTGGAAGTTGGAGACTCTTTTAGGTGTGCATTGGGAGGATGGAGAGATACAGGAAGATGCGTTACTCAGTTTATTTTCATTACCTTTTCAAGTATCAGGGGGTAGACGTGTTAGTCTGTATCCACAAAAACAATGAGGAGTCCAGTGGCACCTTAAAGACTAACAGATTTATTTGTGCATAAGCTTTCGTGGGTAAAAAACCCACTTCTTCAGATGCATGGAGTGAAAATTACAGATGCAGGCATTATTATACTGACACATGAAGAGAAGGGAGTTACCTTACAAGTGGAGAACCAGTGTTGACAGGGCCAATTCAATCAGGGTGGATGTAGTCCACTCCCAATAATTGATGACGTGGTGTCAATACCAGGAGAGGGAAAGTTGCTTTTGTAGTGAGCCAGCCACTCTCAGTCCCTATTCAAGCCCAAATTAATGATGTTAAATTTGCAAATGAATATTAGTTCTCTTTGAAGTCTGTTTTTGACGTTTTTTTGTTCAAGTATGGCTACTTTTAAATCTGTTATAACATGTCCAGGGAGATCGAAGTGTTCTCTTTCTGGCTTTTGCATGTTATCATTACTGATGACCGATTTGTGTCCATTTATTCTTTTATGTAGAGACTGCCTGGTTTGGCCAATGTACATGGCAGAGGGGCATTGCTGGCACATGATGGCATATATCACATTAGTAGATGTGCAGATGAATGAGTCCCTGATGGTGTGGCTCATGTGGTTGGGACCTCTGATGGTGTCACTAGAGTAGACATGGAGACAGAGTAAGCAACAGGGTTTGTTACAGGGATTGGTTCCTGGGTTAGTGTTTCTGTGGTGTGGTGTGTAGTTGCTGGTGAGTATTTGCTTCAGGTTGGGGGGCTGTCTGTAAGTGAGGACTGGCCTGCCTCCCAAGCTCTGAGAGAGTGAGGGATCGTTTTCCAGAATAGGTTGTAGATCGTTGATGATGTGCTGGAGAGGTTTTAGCTGGGGGCTGTATGTGATGGCCAGTGGTGTTCTGTTATTTTCCTTATTGGGCCTGTCCTGTAGTAGGTGACTTCTGGGTACCCATCTCGCTCTGTCAATCTGTTTCCTCACTTTCCCAGGTGGGTATTGTAGTTTTAAGAATACTTGATAAAGATCTTGTAGGTGTTCGTCTCTGTCTGAGTGATTGGAGCAAATTTGGTTGTATCTTAGGGCTTGGCTGTAGACAATGGATCGTGTGATGTGTCCTGGATGGAAGCTGGAGGCATGTAGGCAAGTATAGCGGTCAGTAGGTTTATGGGATAGGGTGGTGTTTATGTGACCATCACTTATGTGCACTGTAGTGTCCAGGAAGTGGATCTCTTGTGTGGACTGGTCCAGGCTGAGGTTGATGGTGGGGTGGAAATTGTTGAAATCCAGGTGGAATTCTTCAAGGGCTTCCTTCCCATGGGCCCATATGATGAAGATGTCATCAATGTAGCGCAAGTAGAGGAAAGGCGCTAGGGGACGAGAGCTGAGGAAGCGTTGTTCTAAGTCAGCCATAAAAATGTTGGCATACTGTGGGGCCACGCGGGTACCCATAGCAGTGCCACTGACTTGAAGGTATAAGTTGTCTCCAAATCTGAAATGGTTGTGAGTGAGGACAAAGTCACAAAGCTCAGCCACCAGGTGTGCCGTGGCCTCATCGGGGATATTGTTCTTGACAGCTTGTAGTCCATCTCATGTGGAATATTGGTGTAAAGAGATTCTATGTCCATGGTGGCCAGGATGGTGTTTTCTGGAAGATCACCAATGCATTGTAGTTTCCTCAGGAAGGCAGTGGTGTCTCGAAGATAGCTGGGAGTGCTGGTAGCGTAGGATCTGAGGAGAGATTCCAAATAGCCAGATACTCCTGCTGTAAGAGTGCCAATGCCTGAGATGATGGGGCATCTAGGGTTTCCAGGTTTATTGATCTTGGGTAGCAGATAGAATACCCCTGGTCAGGGCTCTAGGAGTGTGTCCATGTAGATTTGTTTCTGTGCTATAGTAGGGAGTTTCTTGAGCAGATGGTGTAGTTTCTTTTGGTAACCCTCAGTAGGATCGAAGGATAATGGCCTGTAGAATGTGGTGTTGGAGAGTTGCCTGGCAGCCTCCTGTTCATAATCTGACTTGTTCATTATGACTACAGCACCTCCTTTGTGAGCCCTTTTGATTATAATATCAGAGTTGTTTCTGAGGCTGTGGGTGGCGTTGCATTCTGTACAGGGCAAGCAATGCTGTTTGTTCACTTTCAGCCTGTGCACGTCTGCGGAAGCACTCTATGTAGAAGTCCAGTCTGTCATTTCGACTGTTAGGAGGAGTCCACGCAGAATTCTTCTTCCTGTAGTGTTGGTAGGAGGGTTCCTGTGGGTCAGTGCACTGTTCAGTGGTATGTTGAAAATATTCCTTGAGTCAGAGACGACGAAAGTAGGTTTCCAGATCACCGCAGAACTGTATCATATTCGTGGGGGTGATGGGGCAGAAAGAGAGTCCCCAAGATAGGACAGATTCTTCCGCCGGGTTAAGTGTGTGGTTGGATAAATTAACAATATTGTTGGGTGAGTTAAGGGCACCACTGTTGTAGCCCCCTGTGGCATGTAGGAGTTTAGATAGTTTACTGTTCTTTTTCCTCTGTAGAGAAGTGACGTGTATGTTGTAAAAGGCTTGTCTCATTTTTGTAAAGTCCAGCCACGTGGAAGTTTGTGTGGAAGGTTGGTTTTGTATGAGAGTGTCCAGTTTTGAGAGCTCATTCTTGATCTTCTCCTGTCTGCTGTACAGGATGCTGATCAGGTGGTTCCTCAGTTTCTTTGAGAGTGTGTGGCACAATCTCTCACCATAGTCAATGTAGTATGTCGATTGCAATGGATTTTTTACCTTCAGTCCATTACCTTTTCTATCACTCTCCCTTGATTTTTCCGGGGGATCCCAGGTGTGAGTGATGGCAGGGCCTGTTAGTTTACTGCACCTGGTGTGGAGAAAGAGGCATTAGAGTACAGCTGGGTTGAGGTTCATTCATCAGCAGAAGAGAGAGGGATGGTTCCCCACTCCCAAACTTTCCCCTGGCTCTTCTTTGTTGCCATGGGACCCAGAAATGTTGGGGGACACATGACCCCGCATGACCCCCTATGCATCGCCTCTGGCTCACCACCTTCCGTACCAACTGCAAGGCTCATTTTTTTGACCAATATAATATAAATTCAGAGCAACATGTGTATATGTTCTCCCCTGAAGCTAGGGCAACACAATAATTAGCAGATGCATATTCACATTTCTTAAAGCTTTACTGGAAGGTGCTCGGATACCACAGCAATGAGTGCAGTATAAGAACTTATATTGAGTAGAATAGAATAAATGTGGGGAAGATTTCAGGAGCCTAATTTGGGATTTTCTATCTGTATCTAAATCAGCTCCTCCTCACCCTCTTTCTCTGCACATAGGAGAAGCACACAGATCCCATGTGAGCCTCAGGGAGGCAAGGAGTTGCCGATCTGCCAGGACTCCTGTGTCTGCTGGAGCTGCCACAGGAACAGCACCCATTTTGGACTTCGGGTGAACGACAATTACAGTTTCAAACCTGATCGGTTGCTGCAGGCTGAGCTGAACGTCAGCCTCTTCCAGAATGGTAAGGGAAAGACATCCACCACTCTCTTCTCTCCAGAATTATTTTTGATCCTTTCACATGAATACTTCTCCTTCTGCGCAGGTCCCCCAACCCTATCCAAGAATCCTGATCCCCAGAGTGGACTGGGTTAAATCAAAACCATTTAAATTTTAATCTTGATTGAAATCAACAAGCAGCAAACCTTGATTTAAATCCTCGATTTTAATTTTGTTTTGTGTTTGTACATTTTTAGTTCTTTTTCTAAAGAGATGTTGATTTTCATTGGTTGGTAACCATTAACACATCTTGCTTTGCAACTAAATATAACCTTTCAAAAGGTGACAGAGCTGTAGTGATCTATCAGCACTGAATGTCTTTTAGGGCTAATCCCAGGTTGACCCTAGGAACCTCTGCTTTTCTTTCTTAGCTCCAGCCCTTGTCACAGTCCAAACAGTAGAGATGATAAATCTTCATGCCCACTATTTTGATTTCCCTCTTACAGCATTCAAACCGATGGGACAAGGCCTTCTGTCTAACACCTATCTTGAACACTACTAACATAGTAGTTTCCAGCTATGAATTTGTCAGTGCTCAGCTGATGCTTACAGACTTTACAGGAGCTGGCAGCTGGTTTACCAGCATCACAATATCTTTTTAAACGCATTTATATAGCCTAACATACATTTATTCAGATTCCTACTTACTTTTTGTATTATGTCACAAAAAGGTGAATGATGCATTTCTTATTTACTAGGTTACGTTAAATTTTTACTTGTGATTGATATCAAGCTCAATTCGGATAGAATTCAGATTCAATTAAAAAGGCACAAAAACAGCATTTTAATTTTTATTATGATTACTATAATTAGTTACAGAGTAGCAGCCGTGTTAGTCTGTATCCGCAAAAAGAACAGGAGTACTTGTGGCACCTTAGAGACTTAGGGTACTCCAGACTACCCGCCTTCCACCAGTTTACAGTCTCACAGTCTTTAAAACTTGGTAGCAAATATATATTGCTTAATATTATTATTTTAATTGATTAAAATAATTATAATAGATTATGGTAAGTTTAGGCTTTAAGATAGTTGTTATAATTTCACATTTAATTTTAAATAGGCTTTTTAAAAAAAAAAAAAAAAAGCTGTATTTAATTAAAACTAAAAAAAAATGATTTAAATAAAAAATAATTGTAATTATTCCCATGAAGCCTCATGGGGTACACCATCACAAGATGTTGATTTTCATTGGTTGGTAACCATTAACACAAGTTGCTTTGCAACTAAATATAGCCTTTCAAAAGGTGACAGAGATGTAGTAATCTATCAGCACTGAATGTCTTTTAGGGCTAATCCCAGGTTGACCCTAGGAACCTCTGCTTTTCTTTCTTAGCTCCAGCCCTTGTCAGAGTCTAAACAGCAGAGATGAAAAATCTTCATGTTCATTATCTTGATTTTAGGGTGACCAGACAGCAAAAAGGCTGTATTTCATTAAAACTAAAAAAAGATTTAAATAAAAAAATAATTTTAATTAAAAAAATTGATTTGTATCCACCTTGTCCCTAACCCTTCACCTTACTTCTGCATGTCAGCTATAATTCTGCTAGGAACTGAGTTTCCATTTCCATTGTGACACCTGTTTAACAGCTCCTCACTTACAAGATTCCAGATAGATAAATAGATTCCTTCCTTACCTGCCTACAATGGAAAAGCCGGATGTATTCCTCCCAGCTGACCCACACCCTTGTTCTAGCTGGGTTTCTCTTCCATTAGGAAAAAAACTGATGTCAAACAAACCTTTTCACTCAGAAAACTACACAGTAATATGTCTCCACCTTAAAATGAATGCTGGCTGCCATGGGTCTACCTGACAACACTCTCCTCCCTATTCTCCTTCTGTTTTGTTCATCGCTATTTTCCGTAAGGCCTCGGCAACTTTATTTCTTTCACTGCCAAGTCCAAACAAGCCTTCCCACCCCACCCCCCAAGTCCTGAGAAATCCCACAAAAGCCTGATATTAGGCAGATCTGGGTCCTTCCTTATGGAAATAAGACTTAGAAAGGCCCTCTGCCCTCTCCTCATCTACTAATAACCACAGCCCATTTGTCCCTTTCCATTTCCAGTCCAGACCCTCCCACCTCAGAAATGTTCGATCAATGGCACAGAAGCAGCCTGGGAAGCAGCTGGAGGGAGAAAGAGAAGATACCGGCTGCCCAATGCACTGGAGCTTGACATGACCTACAAGCGGGAGTGGGAATCCTGGGAGGTAGGCAAGAGACATGCTTAGGCATTGGCATGTGCTGTTCTTGGTTGCACCTTTTAGAGGGCAGAAGACAAACCTTTGCAATCCTCTGAAACCTGCTTGGCTGCTGCTGACCCCAGCCGATCCTCTGAAACCTGAATGGCCCAGACAGTGGGTCCATGCACGCTGCAGCTAGCTGTGTGTGCATCTTACAAACCCTGTGCCGTCCGGCCATGGCCTTGGCTGGTCAAGACCAGAGATTTAGCAAGTAAAAAGCAGCCTGTGTGCTATAAGAGCAATGATCCCTGCACAAGGAGCATCTGGCTCCAGCTTACCCAGGGATCACAGCGCTGGCTGTGCTTGGCTGAGCTGAATTACCCAAGAAAAGGGTCCTCCACCCACCTCTCTCACAAGTCTCTCTCTCTCTCTCTCTCCCTCCACCTTCCCTCACCTCTCGCTATCTCATCCCCACTGACAGAAATCTTCCTCAGTGTCAGTCGCAAAATCCTCCCACTGCTTGATGAGGTGTAATGCCCTTGTGCCAGACAGAACCTACGTTTCTCGTGTGCGATCCAAGCCAAGCCAGGGCGCTGGTTGGTCTGGACAGTCCAGCGAATGGAGCACTGCCGTGTCCTGGAAGTCCCAGGAAGGTAATTCTGGAGGCCGAGGGGCCGTGGGGGGAAAGAGGGACATGAATAGATGCTGGGAGCAAAGGGATATTGTGCTTCGCTTCCAGAGGATTTGGGGGCTGAGTTGATGACATTGGAGAATCTCTGGAATTTGATGAAAATGGTCCAGTTTCACTGGTGTTCACTTATTTGAAGTGAATTTGGTGTCACTGACAGGTAGCAGAGCAGTAGCTACAGAGACTGCAGCGCTCTGGTTAGTTGCACGGCACAGGAGCACGGCACCAGTCCCAGTGTGGCACTAGTAGGGGCAGTACAGGCTCCTTACGCACACTTCCCCTCCATTGCACCTGAAACCCCTCGCCTTGATGGGGCCCTTCTAGGTGTGCTCAGTATCCGGCCTCTCAGTAAAAGGGCCAGTGAGTGCGAGTGGAGATAGTGGGTTTTGGGATGTGTGCTCAGGAGCGGCCAGTCTCTCTGTCTCTCGCAATATGTGGATTGTATCCATTGGACAAGTGGACCAACATAATGCTCTGGACTGCCCTAGAGAACCCTGAAAGTAAACGTTTTCTCTTCCTCCCTCAATGGTCACAATCCTCTCCACTGTCCTCTCCCTCCCTCCCAATCCTGCCCCTCCCAGAGCTACATTAACCACTGGTTCCTCACTAGGGGATGAGGCTCAGCCCAAGAACCTTCACTGCCTCTTCAATGGGGTTGATCGGCTAATGTGCAGCTGGAAAGTGAGGACAGAAGTCACCAGCTCTGTCTTGTTCACGCTCTTCTACAGAACCCCACCGGCATCAGAGTAAGTGACCTGCCCATGGCAGCATATGCCTGTCCTCCTGTATCTGACCATCCCTCCTGCTCACTCAGGTCTGGCTACTCTCTTCCCCAGAGAGACAGAATGCTCTCCAGTCCATGAGGAGGAATTGCCTAGCAGCCACTACCTGTTCCACAGCTGTGAGATCTATGTCACCAACCCCAGCAGGCTGAGCCAGTACCTCATAACTGTCCGGCCCAAGGAGGAGGAGAAACTGATAGAAGCCTCCCAAAACAGTGAGAGCCCATTTGGATACTCTGCCCAGGGCCAGTGCAACCCATTAGGCCACCTAGGCGGTCACCTAGGGTGCTAGCATTTGGGGGGCGGCATTTCGGGTCCTTCAGCGGCGACCGCGGCGGCCGGATCTTCGGCCGCCCCAGTTGTCGTCAGCATTTAGGCGGAGGGAGCTGGGGCAGGGGAGCGCCCGGAGGGCCGCCTGCAGCAAGTGGGGGGGGGGGGCGGCACGCAGGGGAACCGTTCCCCACCCCAGTTCACCTCTACTCCGCCTCCTCCCCTGAGCACGCCGCCCCGCTCTGCTTCTCTCCCTCCCAGGCTTGCAGTGCCAAACAATTGATTGGCACTGCAAGCCTGGGAGGCGGGAGAGATGAAGCGGTGACGGCGTGCTCGGGGAGGAGGCGGGAGCAGTGGTGAGCTGGGGCAGGGAGCTGCCGCACAGCTCCCCGGGCCGGGGGGAGCTGCCGCCCGGGGGAGGGGGGGGGCACATCAGGGCAGAGGGTGGGAGCTGCTGCGAGGGAGGCGCCTCAGGG